>NW_028321659.1:0-49609 GCF_062004578.1 Staurois parvus | reverse complement strand
TGGAAGAATAAATCCCCTCTAATGTTGGGTGTCCTACATGTGTGGATGTTGCTGTGTTATATAAAACTATTAGAATAGTTTCACATTTCAGAATGCGGTGCCCTTTTCAAATTATCGACTGTCTTGAGGAACCCCATTTTAGACTGGGATGCCTTAAGACTGTCCATAATTTTAAAGGGTGCCTTGGAATGAAAAAAGGTCGAGAAACTTCTGTAGAGAACAGGAGGTGGAGAATGTCTGTCTGAAGTAGGTGGACATCTTCTCCTGATTGCTGGAGGCGACCCTGCATGCTACCTGCCCTGCATCAGAGTCATGCATTACCATGATGCAGGCGAACCGACCGCCATCACCATAGCAACAAAAGACGCACTGCGTCCTGGCCCTACAGTGCCATTGGTTATGTTGCTGGTGGATGGCCTGACCACACCATGGCAACTCATGACATTGATCCAGGTCTAACCGGGTCCTCAGCAAACCGGAGGAAGAACACTGACCTAGGGTAGGTTTTGACGTGCTGTACCTCTGAAAGGCAATTTGCAGTGCATTTCCTCACTTCCTGTGGTGCCCCTGGGACAGGAAGTTGTGGGAAGCTCCCCAGTTGACAAAAAAAAAAATTGTTTTGGATCTACTGTTGAGCAAAACAGATTTACTTTATCCTGTCCCCAGCAGCACATAACCGCCTTTCCTTTGCTCCCCGGTTGCTTGGTTCTGCAGCCAGGAGGATTGGCTGCCCCTATCACAGTATATAACTGGATATAACATTTATAGGGAAAGTTGATCCAGGGAATATCCGATTGCCTCTCGAGGGATCGGGAAGGAATTTTTTTCCCCTGCAGGAGCTAATTGGATTGTGCTTTGCTGGGTTTTTTTTTTTTTGCCTTCCTCTGGATCAACTGTGGGTGTAGGATTATAACTTTTTTTTTCTATGGGTGAACTGGATGGACTTTTGTCTTTTTTTTTTTTTTTTCTTTTTCAGCTAGACTAACTATGTAACTGTAACGGAACTGGACCCCGACTGCACTAGGGTATTTCCGTTAGACTCCCGCTTCCCTGTCCAAACACAGATCCACGGACATCACCGCTGACACAAGATGAGACCGCACCAGACTTGTCTAAAACAAGAAATGGGCTGCTTTATTTTAACACAGATACAAGATGTATACCCAGGCGGGGCAATACATTTCCTAACAAGAGACACACAGCAGACACCCCCCACCAAGCCAATACACAAACACATACATTCCATAATAGTTTGCTCCCAAGCAAGACACACAATAGAACAATGGGACAACCACCTGGCATTAAACAATGAACAACCCTCACACCCCACCTATACATGTCTACTCAATAGCAGGACATTTCATCATGCACCCCTAACAAGCACAGGGTGACTTACACATAATAGGGATATGGGGAGCTGAGACGGGTCTCCCCACCTCTGCAAAGGGGGCTGTGTTCCATGGGCCCCCCACCCAAAGTCACTCCTGTCACAGTAACCATGTGAGTCACTGAATTAGTAGGTTGCTCAGGGCTATGGTGGATTCTCCCCATGCGGCAGCGATGCTGCCTAGTGATTGGCCAAGCATGGTCACATGGGTTCCTATGCTGTGCAGCAAATATCCCCGGTAGCTGGATGGAGTGTTGAGGGATATGAAGCAAAGTGGGGGGGGGGGGGGGAGAGTCTGCTCTGCTGGGGAAAGAGGTTAAAGAGTACCTGTTGCCTTGCCCAAGTAGTTCCATACCAGCTGCTGGTGTGCCCGTCCTTTACATGAGATGCAGACATACATGTACAGACGCAGCGACTAATACCTTGTGATCTGCCCTCCTCTTCCGCAGACCTTATTTAACCCCAACAAGACGGTGGTGAAGATGTTTCTCGTCACGTACGACTTCAAGGACATGCCAACGAACCACGTCACCTTCCTGCGCCATCGCATCTTCTTAGTGCCTGTGCAGGAGAACGAGGAGGAGAACGAGGAACAGGAGGGCGCCAGGGGCGGAGCTGCTAAGGAGAAAGCCAAGAGGATTCTCTGCTACCTCATGCACCTGAGGTCAGACGTGGCATTCCGCTTTTATTCTTTCCAGCAATAAAACACCCGGAAACATAGATTATCTAAACCTGTAAATAAATATATACATCAACCTAAATAATCTAAAGTGTATACCACCCAAAATAAATAGAATCCTATAAATACAATTAAAAATAAAAACATTTTTTAAAAAAAATTTTTTTATGTAAGTCACTTAAATCCAAGAAAACGTGTAATGAAAAGTCACTCCAAAAAAAAAAAAAAAAAAAATTAATGTCCAAAATCACACAATTACACAATTATTGATTCTTTGGTGCCGACCAAAGGATCTGATAATTGTGTGATTTTGGACATTAATTTTTTTTTTTTTTTGGAGTGACTTTTCATTACATTTTTTCTTGGATTTAAGTGACTTAAAAATAAAAACTTTTTTAACTTTTTTTTTATGTAAGTCCCTTAAATCCAAGAAAACGTGTAATGAAAAGTCACTCCCAAAAAAAAAAACTTAATGTCCAAAATCACACAATTATCGGATTCTTTGGTCGGCACCAAAGAATCGATAATTGTGTAATTTGTGTAATGTTGGACATTAAGTTTTTTTGTTTTTTTTTTTGTTTTTTTTTTTTGGAGTGACTTTTCATTACACGTGTTCTTGAAATTAAGTAACTTACAATTAAAAATAAAAAAAAGTTTTTTTTATAAAATTTTTTTTTATGTAAATCACTTAAATCCAAGAAAATGTGTAATGAAAAGTCACTCCAAAAAAACCCTTAATGTCCAAAATCACACAATTATCGGAACCTTTGGTACCGACCAAAGGATCCGATAATTGTGTGATTTTGGACATTAAGGTTTTTTTTTTTGTGTTTTGTTTTTTTTCGAGTGACTTTTCATTACACGTTTTCTTGGATTTCAGAGATTTACATAAAAAAAATTTTTTAAAAAAAGTTTTATTTTCATTTTTAAGTCACTTAAATCCAAGAAAACGTAATGAAAAGTCACTCCAAAAAAAACAAAAAAAGTAATGTCCATAATCACACAATTATCGGATCCTTTGGTCAGCACCAAAGGATCCGATAATTGTGTGATTTTGGACATTAAGGGGTTTTTTTGGAGTGACTTTTCATTACACATTTTCTTGGATTTAAGTGACTTAAAAATGAAAATAAAAATTTTTTTTTATAAAAATTTTTTATGTAATGCAGGCCATAGATGGGGAGAAAAACGGCAGATTTTCGGCCGATTAACGAACTATCGGTCGGTCTAAAAACTTACCTGACCACCAATTATTACGAAAATCGGCCGATTAATGAGTAACCTATAACGGGAAATGATGTCATTTTGTGATCCTTTTTCGGAAAACGATCGTTCGTTTTTGACCATCAATGAGGATAAAGTCGGGCGTTTTTCGAAAATTTTCCAACATCACCGATAATCTGAAAGTCCAAAATACACACGAAAAACGGCCGACAAAATCGTCCACTAACGATAAGATAATCGGCCGGTTTTATTTTCGGACGAAAAATCGGCCGTTTTTCTCCCCATCTATGGCCTGCATTAGTCTCTTAAATCCAAGAAAATGTGTAATGAAAAGTCACTCCAAAAAAAAAACAAAAAACTTAATGTCCAAAATCACACAATTATCGGATCCTTTGGTGCCGATCAAAGGATCCGATAATTGTGTGATTTTGGACATTAAGTTTTGTTTTTTTTTTTTTTTTTGGAGTGACTTTTCATTACACATTTTCTTGGATTTAAGTGACTTACATAAATTTTTTTTTATAAAAATATGTTTTTATTTTTAATTATATTTTTATGATTCTATTTATTTTGGATGGTATACACTTTATTATTTAGGTTGATTATATGTATATATTTATTTACATATTGCAATTTTTGTGTTTGATTTGCACTTTCAAGGGTGAAAGTTTGATCCTTTTATGTAAAAGGGTATTGGGGTTAAGCTATGTTGGTACCGTAATTATAATTTGATTATCTAAACCTGTTTAAATTAATTATTTTTTTTCCTGCAGAAGAGGACCATTGTTTTCTGTATGGTGACGGTGGGCTCTCTGCAGAGGTCTGACACGTTCCCTGCGGAGTCAGAGTAACCCGAGGTTCACACCAAAAGCGGTTTCTGCAGCGTTTTGCAGAAACGCAGTACAGTCCATTGAACATGGTTTCCTATGGGACATGTTTGACATCCGGTGCATTTTTTTTGGAAAGGGTCAGGGACTTTTTTGAACGCAAAAAGTTGTGATTTTGGTTCTGTAGACTTCAATGGAAACGCTGCAGAAAAGCATGTGTTGCTGCCACGTTTTTGATGTGTTTTGTGCTTTTAAATCTGCCTAGCAACAAGAAAAAAAAAAAACGCAACGCAATGCAGAACTGCTCAAATGCAACCTGCATAGGTGTGAACCTAGCCTTAGAGCTCTCCAATCAGCAGGGAGCATATGTTTCTCTTAGTGGAGAACCCTGGCTCTGACTCGGTAGGGGGAAAGTCAGACCTTTGCACTTTGCAAAGAGACTACTGCCCCCCCCCCCAACAGAGATCTAGGGTCTATTGTCAAGCTTCACTATGAACAGAGCGTGTGTCAAAACTCTGCTGAGAGACCACTGACCCCCCCCAAGAGATCAAGGTTCTATCGTTAAGCTTCACTATGAACAGGGCATGTGTCAGAACTCTGCAGAGAGACCACTGCTTCCCCCCCCAAAGATCAAGGGTTTATCATTAAGCTTCATTATGAACAGGGCATGTGTCAGAACTTTGCAGAGAGGCCACTGCTTCCAAACACAGAGTGAGGGCATTTCTTGAAGCTGCTTTACCAACCCCCCCCCCCCAAGTCAAAACATACTTTGCATTATTTTTTGCTGTAAGAATCCTCCAGGAGCTTTAAAGTACAGCACTAGTGGGAAAGAAAATATATATATGCCCAATTAAAATTGGGATAAAAAAATGCAGCTTTGGCTGCAATCCTCACCCTGTATCAGAAACTGTCCCTTGCAGCAATTCTTTTCTTTCACTAGATGGCGCCAGTCTTTTTTGGGGTTGAGTAATGCCTATTGTCATTCCAGCCAGTTTCTGTGAGCTCAGGGTGTCGAAAACCTGTTGGGATGTCATCCAGCAGCCCTGGGCTCAACAAAGAATCCAAATTCAGCCAAAACTGTAGATGGGCAGAGGAATTCTACTCCATGGGAGGTAATAGGCAAGTGTAAAGAGCACACCAGCCACGGCAGAGCCACTGATTTGGCCGCACAGCCGTTTTAATGTGTATGTGCTGAGGATCAGCTTAGAAGTAACCTGCGCTCTGTCCATGAAGAGAAAACCAACAGGTGCACTTTAATGCCAGGCAACCAACTGTATATACTCCCCTATTATATACTCCCCCTGCCAGGATCAGGGAGGGAGCCCTGTGTAAGCTGCATGTTGTGGGATTACACAGGGCTGGGACTCTCTCCTGGACCCCAAGTTGCAGTTCTGTTCTCTTCCCTCCAATGTTCTGGGTGTTGGAGCTAGTTCTAGACCTCAGTTACAGTGCAGAACTGCTGGCCCTGCATCCTACGTGATGTCAGAGTCCCTGCAACCAACAGTTGTGACTTGAAGCTTCCCATATGGAAGAAAAAAATATTTGAAATATATTTTTTTAATTTTCTTCCCAAATATATTGACATATATTTGTAATGTGGAAATGCTATAATTTTAGCCATATTCAATTAAAAAAAAAAAAATCTCTCTCGATCTCTCTCTCTCTCTCGATCTCTCTCTCGATCTCCCTCTCTCTCGATCTCCCTCTCTCTCGATCTCCCCTCTCTCTCGATCTCCCTCTCTCTCGATCTCCCTCTCTCTCGATCTCCCTCTCTCTCGATCTCCCCTCTCTCTCGATCTCCCCCTCTCTCTCTCTCGATCTCTCTCTCGATCTCTCTCTCGATCTCTCTCTCGATCTCTCTCTCGATCTCTCTCTCGATCTCTCTCTCGATCTCTCTCTCGATCTCTCTCTCTCTCTCGCTCTCTCTCTCTCTCGCTCTCTCTCTCTCTCTCGCTCTCTCTCTCTCTCTCTCGCTCTCTCTCTCGCTCTCGCTCTCTCTCTCGCTCTCTCTCTCTCTCGCTCTCTCTCTCGCTCTCTCGATCTCTCTCTCTCGATCTCTCTCTCTCGTTCTCTCTCTCGATCTCTCTCTAGATCTCTCTCTCGATCGATCTCTAGATCTCTCTCGATCTCTCTCGATCTCTCGATCTCTCTCTCTCTCTCTCGCTCTCTCTCTCTCTCTCTCTCGCTCTCTCTCTCTCTCTCTCGATCTCTCTCTCTCGATCTCTCTCGATCTCTCTCTCTCGATCTCTCGATCTCTCTCTCTCGATCTCTCTCTCTCGATCTCTCTCTCTCGATCTCGATCTCTCTCGATCTCTCTCTCTCTCTCTCTCGATCTCGATCTCTCTCGATCTCTCTCTCTCTCGATCTCTCTCGATCTCTCTCGATCTCTCTCGATCTCTCTCGATCTCTCTCGATCTCTCTCTTGCTCGTGCCCTCGCTCTTTTTCTCGCTCTCTCTCGCTCTCCCCCCCTCTCTCCCCCCCCTCTCTCCCCCCCTCTCTCCCCCCCCTCTCTCCCCCCCTCTCTCCCCCTCCCTCTCCCCCCTCTCTCCCCCTCCCTCTCCCCCTCCCTCTCTCTCTCCCCCTCTCTCTCCCCTCTCCCTCCTCTCTCTCTCCCTCCTCTCTCTCCCCCTCTCCCTCCTCTCTCTCCCCCCCCTCTCTCTACCCCCCTCTCTCTCCTCTCTCTACCCCCCTCTCTCTCCTCTCTCTACCCCCCTCTCTCTCCTCTCTCTACTCCCTCCTCTCCTCCTCTCTACCCCCCCCCTCTCTCTCCTCTCTCTACCCCCCCTCTCTCCCCCCTCTCTTCCCCCCCCTCTCTCCCCCCTCTCTACCCCCCATCCCTCTCTCCCTCCCCCCCTTCCCCTCTCTACCCCCCCTCTCTCTCTCCCCCCTTCCCCCCTCTTTCTCCCCCCTCTCTTCCCCCCCCACTCTCCCCCCTTCTCTTCCCCCCTCTCTCTCTTCCCCCCTCTCTCTCTTCCCCCTTCTCTTCCCCCTCTCTCTCTTCCCCCTCTCTCTCTTCCCCCTTCTCTTCCCCCTCTCTCTCTTCCCCCTCTCCCTCTTCTCCTCTCTCTCTCTCTCTCTCTTCTCCCCCTCTCTCTCCCTTCACACCCCCCCCCCCCCTTCTCTCCCCATCTTCCCCCTCCCCTTCTCTCCCCATCTTCCCCCCTCCCCTTCTCTCCCCATCTTCCCCCTCCCCATCTTCCCCCTCCCCTTCTCTCCCCATCTTCCCCCCTCCCCTTCTCTCCCCCCTTCTCTCCCCCTCCCCCACCCTCTCTCTCCCCCTCCCCACCCCCTCTCTCCCTCTCCCCCCTCTCTCCCTCTCCCCCCCCCTCCCTCTCCCCCCCCTCTCTCTCTCTCCCCCCCCTTCTCTCTCTCTCCCCCCCCCTCTCTCTCTCCCCCCCCCCCTCTCTCTCTCTCTCCCCCCTCTCTTCCCTCTCTCTCTCCCCCCCCTCTCTTCCCTCTCTCTCCCCCCCCCTCTCTTCCCTCTCTCCCCCCCCTCTCTTCCCTCTCTCTCCCCCCCTCTCTTCCCTCTCTCTCCCCCCCCTCTCTTCCCTCTCTCTCCCCCCCCCTCTCTTCCCTCTCTCTCCCCCCCCCTCTCTTCCTCTCTCTCCCCCCCCCTCTCTTCCCTCTCTCTCCCCCCCCTCTCTTCCCTCTCTCTCCCCCCCCTTTCTTCCCTCTCCCCCCCCTTTCTTCCCTCTCCCCCCCCCTTTCTTCCCTCTCCCCCCCTTTCTTCCCTCTCCCCCCCTTTCTTCCCTCTCCCCCCTTTCTTCCCTCTCCCCCCCTCTCTTCCCTCTCTCTCCCCCCCCTTTCTTCCCTCTCTCTCCCCCCCTTTCTTCCCTCTCTCTCCCCCCCCTCTCTTCCCCCCCCTCTCTCTCTCCCCCTCTCTCCCTCTCCCCCCCTCCCCCCATGTTGAAATTTTTATTACAAAATATTTTTAAAAATACATTTCAAATATACTGTCTGTCTTTTAAAAATACAAATCTACATTTTTGGAATGCATTTACAAATATATATTAAAATGACTTTTTTATATGTTAAAAAAAATCTGAAGAATATATTTAAAAGAAAAATCTGTTAAAAAAAAATCATGAAATGTGTTTGATATCACTGACTCTTGAAGCCCGCGGTCGGGCTGACAGAGAACTAGCATTTCCCGGAGGCCTGTGATGACATCTTCCATATTTCTCTCAGTCGAGGTTTCCGCTGATCACCAACATTCTGTGTATTTATTTTTCTTTTCCTCCAGGTTTCAGCGGTCGAAATCCGGGAAGATTTACCTCAACGAAGACATTCGCTTACCTCTTCTCCCGCAAATCCATCGAGGTGGACACTGGCATCCCCTATGAACTCAAATCCTTCACGGAAGCCCCTAAAAAACCCCAAATACTCCCCGCGGATTTGAGGATGGAGCACCAGGGAGGACACAGAGGGGCTGACCGTCCCCCCGACCTCTTCTATAGACTGCACCCCTCTATATCTGCAGATCACACACCTTATTTATTACCCGCACCCCTGCTATGCCCCCCCCATCCTCTGGTCTCTGGAGCGGTTGGCACGCTCGTTGTCTCCGCTGAGGGGAGATGTAAAAATGGCAGCCGCTGTCATGTCCGCACCTGACCCGCTCCCAGTTCTTTCAGCCGAAAACCCGACAAGATCTCTTTCTGAATCATTTGTCCGTTTGTACTAATTGATTTACCGCGATGTACCCGAATTCTAGTGGGGGCGGCGTATTCTGCGCTCCCGGTGTAGAGCGATAAGAGAAATGGAAATTTATCCGACTTCTAGCTTTTTGTGTGCCGAGAATGAGGTAGAGCTGCTGTTTGAGTGCACGACGAATGCCGGGGCGATCGGCATCAATCCGAACAACCAATTAAAATGCTAACTTAATCGAATGCTAAAATCTCATTGGTCACTAGGAATTTACCATGCTTTGCTCATCGCTGCCTCATCCAATCAGACCCAGTTTTATAGGACACAGGTCAGTGTGCTGAGCACAGTAACTGATAGCAGCCAATCAGAGGCCACCTTTCATTTTCCTGACTGGTTATTATTTTTTATAGCAAACCACTGCCACAAGGCCAGTATTGCCAAATAGCGAAGGTAATATGACTAGGACAGATGTGTGTTGGCAACATTTTAAAGTATTTTCCTTTTTAATACATAATGGAGACCAGTGGTGGTCAACTTCTTTCATATAGGGGACCTCAGTGTGGCCCCTGACATCACCAAAGGGCCGCACATAATATTTGGTGAATGTAATGCTACAGAAAGCTGACCGAGAGTGCCGACGTGCTGCAGGAGGTGGTCAGAGAGTGCCGACGTGCTGCAGGGGCTGGTCAGAGAGTGCCGACGTGCTGCAGGGGCTGGTCAGAGAGTGCCGACGTGCTGCAGGGGCTGGTCAGAGAGTGCCGACGTGCTGCAGGGGCTGGTCAGAGAGTGCCGACGTGCTGCAGGGGCTGGTCAGAGAGTGCCGACGTGCTGCAGGGGCTGGTCAGAGAGTGCCGACGTGCTGCAGGGGCTGGTCAGAGAGTGCCGACGTGCTGCAGGGCTGGTCAGAGAGTGCCGACGTGCTGCAGGGGCTGGTCAGAGAGTGCCGACGTGCTGCAGGGGCTGGTCAGAGAGTGCCGACGTGCTGCAGGGGCTGGTCAGAGAGTGCCGACGTGCTGCAGGGGCTGGTCAGAGAGTGCCGACGTGCTGCAGGGGCTGGTCAGAGAGTGCCGACGTGCTGCAGGGGCTGGTCAGAGAGTGCCGACGTGCTGCAGGGCTGGTCAGAGAGTGCCGACGTGCTGCAGGGGCTGGTCAGAGAGTGCCGACGTGCTGCAGGGGCTGGTCAGAGAGTGCCGACGTGCTGCAGGGGCTGGTCAGAGAGTGCCGACGTGCTGCAGGGGCTGGTCAGAGAGTGCCGACGTGCTGGCAGGGGCTGGTCAGAGAGTGCCGACGTGCTGCAGGGGCTGGTCAGAGAGTGCCGACGTGCTGCAGGGGCTGGTCAGAGAGTGCCGACGTGCTGCAGGGGCTGGTCAGAGAGTGCCGACGTGCTGCAGGGGCTGGTCAGAGAGTGCCGACGTGCTGCAGGGGCTGGTCAGAGAGTGCCGACGTGCTGCAGGGGCTGGTCAGAGAGTGCCGACGTGCTGCAGGGGCTGGTCAGAGAGTGCCGACGTGCTGCAGGGGCTGGTCAGAGAGTGCCGACGTGCTGCAGGGGCTGGTCAGAGAGTGCCGACGTGCTGCAGGGGCTGGTCAGAGAGTGCCGACGTGCTGCAGGGGCTGGTCAGAGAGTGCCGACGTGCTGCAGGGGCTGGTCAGAGAGTGCCGACGTGCTGCTGGAGGTGGTCAGAGAGTGCCGACGTGCTGCTGGAGGTGGTCAGAGAGTGCCGACGTGCTGCTGGAGGTGGTCAGAGACTGCCGACGTGCTGCAGGAGGTGGTCCGGGACTGGCGACGTGCTGCAGGAGGTGGTCCGGGACTGCCGACCTGCTACAGGGATGGTCCGAGACTGCCGACCTGCTACAGGGGATGGTCAGAGACTAAAGTCCCATTACATGAGACTGCTAGAGATTATTATTACAGTCTCTTAGCAAATCCATACCTCCACACTCGTGCTTTCTGCATGGCCATTACAACTACGTGTTACAACCGCAAGACTTTTCATATAAAATATAATAGCGGACTGGAATTCTCCTTCTTTCTCTTCCTCCAGGTCATGCGTAGATTTTTTTTTTTTTTTATCAGTAAAAGGATCGGCCGATTTACCCATCATTGCCGGGAAAATCGGCCACAACTTTTCTGACTTGGCCGATTAAAAAAATAATGTGCCAAAACCCCGAAAAAACGGCCGACCAATTAACCCACTAACAGTGCGAAAATCGGCTGAATTTTTTTTTTTTTTTTTTTTTTCCCCCGGCCGATTTTTGATCCAGTGTAAGGATGAGGTGTCTGCTCACTAGGGACAGATATCACATGGAGTGGAAGTCTGGATGTGGTCCATCACCAACATGAACCCAATCCCTCTTGTACCATAGTTGATTCTGCCAGTATTTCAGTTTTTCCACTTTTTGTACCGGGCCGAGCTGTCCAATAGTGATGGCCACAGAGTCTGGACAAGCGCATAACACTGCCGGGGGTGTTTACAAAAGTCGGTTTTTATTTATATGATTTTAAACTGTTGCTCCAGCAGCTTAAAATTTGTTTGCTGCAGTTGGGCTTTAACATGTTTTTTTTTTTTTTTTTTGTTTTGTCTTTTTATCATTTTTAAAATTTTATGTCCCTCTAAGACTACCCTATCCACAGTATGACAACCCTGCTGTTTGATTGGACTGCAGGGTTGTCACCCTGTTACAGGAAGTGCAGGAAAAAAAAAATCTCTATTGATGGGATCAGCAGGAGTCATTCCCATTTTGTAGTAGATGGCAGGGCAGAAATTATTTCTAGAAAATGAATGTAAGCGTTGAAAGGATATTTAAAGTCCAATTGCAGTCATCAAAATTGACCGAATGTCAGACAGACATCAGACTGTCACTCTCCATCTGAGAATGCAGTCCAACAGGCACCAGGGTCTGACCATGCTGTCAAGAGCAGGGGCGTCCCTAGGGTTGGTGTCACCCGGTGCGATAACACTTGGTGACACCCCCTCCGACGATCCCCGCAGGATGGATCGGATCTGCGGATTGAGCATAATGGATCGGATCCATCCTGCGGGAATCGTCTGCTTTCTTTACAACTTACCTTTTCGTGGAGCGGGTCCGTGTCACCCCGTGCGGTAGGTGTCACCCGGTGCGGCTCGCACCCCCCCGCACAAGTCAAGAGGATTCTGTAGTCTAGCAGACCAGGTCCAAGACTCACCCCTTCCCCAGTGGGCAGACACATGCCCTATTATTCCTCTACACCAGGGGTGTCTAACTGGTGGACCTCCAGCTGTTGTCAAACTACAAGTCCCATCATGCCTCTGCCCTTGGCAGTCATGCTTGTAACTGTCAATCTTGCAATGCCTCATGGGACTTGTAGTTTGGCAACAGCCAGTTTGACACCCATGTTCTATACTATATATGTGTGCGGCACTTGGGGGGGGGGGGGCATTACTCAGCTATGCCAGTATAGAACACTGAAGGGAATGGGTAGGAAGTGAAAAAAATCATTTTTAGGAATTAGTAGAAATCGGTTTAAAATCGTAACATGGAAGTACAGGACACCCCATCCCCCCACAGACCCACACCTAGACCTGGTAGTACAGGATTTCTTCCTTTTTTTTTTTTTTTTTTAACCTTAGCAGGTGAAATTTTGTCCTCTTTCCAAAGATTTTTATTTTTTTTCCTTTTTCCAAAAGATTTTTTTTTTTCTTAGGTGAAATGTTGTCCTCTTTCCGAAAGATTTTTTTTTTTCTTATCTTTTGGAAAGAGGACAAAAATTCACCTGCAAAGGAAAAAATATTTTTGTCCTCTTTCCGAAAGATTTTCCAAAAGATAAGAAAAAAAAAAAATCTTTCGGAAAGAGGACAAAAATTTTTTTTCCTTAGCAGGTGAAATTTTGTCCTCTTTCCAAAATATTTTTTTTTTCCTTAGGTGCATTTTTGTCCTCTTTCCAAAAGATAAGAAAAAAAAAAAAAAAAGGACAAAATTTCACCTGCTAAGAAAAAAAAAAAAATCTTTTGGAAAAAGGAAAAAAAAAAAAAATCTTTCGGAAAGGACAAAATTTCACCTGCTAAGAAAAAAATAAATCTTTTGGAAAAAGGAAAAAAAAATAAATCTTTTGGAAAGAGGACAAAATTTCACCTGCTATTATTTTTTTTTTTTTTCTTAGGTGAATTTTTGTCCTCTTTCCAAAAGATTTATTTTTTTTTTCCTTTTTCCAAAAGATTTATTTTTTTCTTAGCAGGTGAAATTTTGTCCTTTCCGAAAGATTTTTTTTTTCCTTATCTTTTGGAAAGAGGACAAAAATTCACCTGCTAAGGAAAAAAAAAATATTTTGGAAAGAGGACAAAATTTCACCTGCTATTATTATTATTATTATTTTTTTTTTTTCTCAGCAGGTGAAATTTTGTCCTCTTTCCAAAAGATTTTTTTTTTCCTCAGCAGGTGAAATTTTGTCCTCTTTCCAAAAGATTTTTTTTTTTCTTAGCAGGTGAAATTTTGTCTTTTTTTTTTTTTTTTATTTTAATAAATGAATGGCCAAACGCAACTCATGCGAGATCACATAGTCCCGTGCAAACGCATCCCTGGGAGTAAAACCAGTCTGGAGAATCAAAATGAATGGCTGTGAGCAAAGCATGCTGGGAAAACCCACAATCCCCGCAAACACATCCCTGAGAATGAGACAAGCCCAGAGAAACAAAACGAATGGCCATGAGCAAAGCATGATGGGATATCCCATAATTCCCTCCATATACATCCCTGAGAATAGGACAAGTCTAAAGAAACCGAATGGATGCCATGAGCAAAGCATGATGGGAAGTCCCATAATCCCCTGAGAACAGGACCGGTCCGTGTAGAATCATGTTTATAATCATTCTGACTGTTCAGTCCATTTTGACCCGAGTGCTTCCGGTTCCCTTTGTTTTGGTCACATGATGTTTTGCTATGCAAGGCTTGTGGGATTAAACGCGGGCGCCATTTGGCGCCGACGCCAGGCGGGCGATTTCTGTTAGTGTTTTTTATTTGATTAATCATCCTTCTCCTCCTCTGGTATTCTTTCAGTTGTTTAATATTCTGTAACTTAAGACATGTTCAAATATTTTCATTAAAATGGAAATTTACAAAGAATTTGGCTACAAGAGTGAAATGTAAAGATTGTCTGCAACACATCTCTTCTGTACAGTGGAATGGACACAGCGGGTGTACAGACCTGGGAACCCAGCACAGGGATGGTGGGAACCCCTCATAATGGGCACAGCGGGTGTACAGACCCGGGAATCCAGCACAGGGATGGTGGGAACCCCTCATAATGGGCACAGCGGGTGTACAGACCCGGGAATCCAGCACAGGGATGGTGGAAACCCCTCATAATGGGCACAGCGGGTGTACAGACCCGGGAATCCAGCACAGGGATGGTTGGAACCCCTCATAATGGGCACAGCGAGTGTACAGACCCGGGAACTCGGCACAGGGATGGTGGGAACCCCTCATAATGGGCACAGCGGGTGTACAGACCCAGGAACCCAGCACAGGGATGGTGGGAACCCCTCATAATGGACACAGCGGGTGTACAGACCAGGGAATCCAGCACAGGGATGGTGGGAACCCCTCATAATGGGCACAGCGGGTGTACAGACCTGGGAACCCAGCACAGGGATGGTGGGAACCCCTCATAATGGGCACAGCGGGTGTACAGACCCGGGAACCCAGCACAGGGATGGTGGGAACCCCTCATAATGGGCACAGCGGGTGTACAGACCCGGGAACTCAGCACAGGGATGGTGGGAACCCCTCATAATGGGCACAGTGGGTGTACAGACCCGGGAACTCAGCACAGGGATGGGGGGAACCCCTCATAATGGGCACAGCAGGTGTACAGACCCGGGAACTCAGCACAGGGATGGGGGGAACCCCTCATAATGGGCACAGCAGGTGTACAGACTCGGGAAATCAGCACAGGGATGGTGGGAACCCCTCATAATGGGCACAGCAGGTGCCTCCCCCCTCCCCCTCCTCCTCTCTTTCCTCCTACTCTTCCTCTTTTTCTCTTTCTTCTTCCTTCTTCCTTCCTTCCTTCTGTTCCCTCCTTTCTCACAATACAACTCCACTAAACATAGTCAGCCGGCACTGAATCTACCCAATCCCAGCACCTGTCCAGGAGGGTCCTACATATATTATGACCTGCCAATTCTGGTGTTCAATGACAAATGCCAATCCAGCTCTATGGTGCCGGGCAGTGAGCACAGGGCCCACTAGAGGACGTCGGGCCCTCAGGCCACCCTCATGAAGTCTGTTTCTGATTGTTTGGTCAGAGACATTCACACCAGTGGCCTGCTGGAGGTCATTTTGTAGGGCTCTGGCAGGGCTCATCCTGTCCCTCCTTGCACAAAGGAGCAGATACCGGTCCTGCTGATGGGTTAAGGACCTTCTACAGCCCTGTCCAGCTCTCCTAGAGGAACTGCCTGTCTCCTGGAATCTCCTCCATGCTCTTGAGACTGTGCTGGGAGACACAGCAAACCTTCTGGCAATGGGAGGTATTGATGTGTCATCTGGAGGAGTTGGACTGCCTGTGCAGCCTCTGTAGGGTCCAGGTATGGCCTCATGCTACCAGTAGTGACACTGACCCTAACCAAACGCAAAACTAGTGAGAAACAGAAAAGATGAGTAGGAAAAAAATGTCAGTGACCTACACCTGTAAAACCATTCCTGTTTTGGGGGTCGTCTCATTGTTGCCTATCTAGTGCACCCGTTGTTAATTTCATTACCACCAAAGCAGCTGAAACTGATTACCAACCCCCTCTGCTACTTACCTGACCAGATCCATATCCCAGGAGTGTCACTGACTTGATGCCGGACTCTGATTACAAAGTGTATGTATGTATGTGGAAGCTCTGACTGTGACCTGTACTGGTAGGGAAGCTGGAGTCTGGTGTAGTACAGAGCAGCCAAAGGTAGCTGGAGGAACTCGTACACTTCAACCCCGACCCTGGGAGCCATCGGGGGGGGCAGGACAACCCATCCTTGCCGAGCCCAGGGCCCCATCTGCTCCAAAAGCTAATGTGTAGCTGTCAGAGTAGACAAGGAACCAGGACCTGGCAGGAAGAAGGTTGTGGCCCGGTCCCAGGCCATGGTCTGGTAGTGGAGCACCACCGCTTTAAGGGTCCTTCACACAGGCGGCCCAGTTTTTTCTTTAGTTCAGTCATGTTTTTCAACAAAAAAAAAAGAAAGATGTTTTTCTCATCCATTTTTCATCTGCTTAGATCTATTCATCTGTTTACATCCGTTTTTTCATGTTTCTTTCATACGTTTACATCAGTTTTTCATCTGTTTAGATGTATTTTTCATCCATTTACATTGTTTTTTCATCTGTTTCATCCATTTACATCCATTCTTTTCATACGTTTATATCCTGTTCATGTTTCTTTCATATGTTTAAATCCGTTTTTCATCTGTTTAGATCTATTTTTCATCCGTTTACATCCTGTTTTTCATACGTTTACATCCTGTTTTTCATGTTTCTTTCATACGTTTACATCCTGTTTTTCATGTTTCTTTCATATGTTTACATCCGGTTTTCATCCTTTTTCATCTGTTTAGATCTCATTTTCATCCGTTTACATTGGTTTTTCATCAGTTTTTTTTTTCATCCTTTTACATCTGTTTTTTTCATACTTTACATCCATTTTTCATCTGCTTAGATCTATTTTTCATCTGTTTACATCCGTTTTCGGTCCGTTTACATCCGTTGACCTCCGTTTTTCATCCATTCTGGGGTTTTTTTGTGGAAGAAAAATAGGGTTTTCTTCCGTTCAAAAAAAAACAGATAATTTACATTAGCGGATGTATATTGTAAAGCGCTGAGCCAACGGTTGGCGCCATATAAATCCTGTATAATAATAATAAAAAGATGTTTGTCCGTTTACATCCGCAAATCCATATAAATACATGGGGGTCCTTTTTTTTTTTCATACGTAAACGGACAGATGAAAAACAGACATACAGAACGCCCGGGTGAAGGGGGCCTAATTGCAGAAGTGGAACGCAAGGTAACCGAGACGCTGTGCGGTGTGACAGAACTGGATCAATCTCAAGACTGGTTAGACAAAAAAAAAAATCAGTGGGTAGATAAAATGGATGCTGTATATGGATTTCATGTATGCTCTGCACTGAGATCAGATCTGCCAGGGGCCCCATGTATGCTCTGCACTGAGATCAGATCTGCCAGGGGCCCCATGTATGCTCCGCACTTAGATCAGATCTGCCAGGGGCCCCATGTATGCTCTGCACTGAGATCAGATCTGCCAGGGGCCCCATGTATGCTCTGCACTGAGATCAGATCTGCCAGGGGCCCCATGTATGCTCTGCACTGAGATCAGATCTGCCAGGGGCCCCATGTATGCTCTGCACTGAGATCAGATCTGCCAGGGGCCCCATGTATACTCCGCAACAGGGATAAGATCTGCTGAGGGTCATTTTGCACTTTCTACACCAGGATAGGCCCCTCCCAGGGGTCCCCATGTACCCTCTGCACCCAGATCGGTTCTGTTGGGGGTCCCTTTGTACAATTTGCACCCAGATTGGTTCTGTTGGGAGGTCCCTTTTGTACAGGGGCGGAGTGACCATTCGATCCCTCGGGCACTGCCCGAAGTCCCAGGGTCAGTAGGGGGCCCCATGAAAGGCCCCTGGTACCTTTTTTTTTTTTTTTATAGGTTTTGGGTGTGGGCAAGGACACAGGGACCCCATGATCTTGTATTGCCCGGGGGCCCCTGCCTTTGTACAATCTGCACCCAGATCGGTTCTGTTGGGGGTCCCTTTGTACAATCTGCACCAGAATTACTCTGCTAGGGGTTCCTCTATATGCTCTGCACAGGGTTTGGGAAAACGCTCCCCATCCACTGGTTCTCATCTTCAATTTGCTGCCGTACCATTGGCTAGAAAATTCTGGATATTCGGGCTGTTCGTGCAGTGTATGTTCATTGTGAATGGCACCTCAAGACAGGCATTGTACAGGTGCATATTGCCAGCTTTGGCCTTAGTGATGGGCCAGCACAGCACACATTCACATGCCTCTTATGCAGGCCATAGACGGGGAGAAAACCGGCTGTTTTTTTTTTTTGTTTTTTTTTGTTTTTTTAGAAAAACAAAAAATCGGTCGTTCAATCAGCCGATGTTACCATAATTGGTAAAAAAAAGTCGGCTGATTTTCGTCCTGTCTACTGCCAGCAATTATATAGAATATGCAGAAGAAGAAGAAATAGAATATGAATGATAAGAAAAAGTAGCAACATTGTATCTATTTGTATCCATTTCGGATACAGATGTTTCTATTCTGATACAAATAGATACAATGTTGCTATACTTTTAAATGTCAAATATAATATCGGACTGAAATTCATTTTTTTTTTTCTTCTTCATAGTCTATTTCTTCTATTTCTTCTTTTTATTCATATTCTATTTTTTTCCTTTTCTTTTCCTCCTCCTTTCATGTCACTGCTCAGTGCATTTTTTAAAATCGGAAAATGATCGGCAGATTTGTCCATCATTGCCGTGAAAATCGGGAGAACGACAAATTTTGCCGATTATTTTCCAGCAGGACCGAAAATTCAAAAGGGCAGAAATCACTAAAAACAGCCGACCGATTACCGCACTAACAATCTGAAAATTTTTTTTTTTTTTTCCCCGGACGGTTTTCGGATGTTTTTCATCCCATCTATGGCCCGCATTAGTTGCATTTTGCAACTCCGCCCTCCTAGCACCGCCATTACTATGGGATCTCCCTATGTGATGGGCTTGTGTGGAGGAAACATTCCCATTGACAGGGGCCTCCACCTGAAAGGCATTTTTACTTGCTTCAAGTGAGTTTTGCATTCCCATAGACTTGTATGGGAAGAGAAGCAGTTCTGCTGTAGGCCCACATTGGCCCAGTTCTGGTGTAGGATCACAGAGGCCCGGTTCAGGCGTAGGCCTACAATGGCTCAGTTCTTGTGTAGGCCCAAATTGGCCCAGTTCTGGTGTAGGCCTACGCAGGCTCATTGCTGGCATAGGCCCACATGGATCCATTTGTGGCGTACACTAATTTTGGCCCAGTTCTGCCATAGACCCAAATAGACCTAGTTCTGGTGTAGGCCCATATTGGACCGTTCTGGCCTAGACCCACATAGTCCCAGTTTTGGTGTAGGCCTACCCAGGCCCAGTTCTGGAATAGACCCATATAGGCCCAGTTTTGGTGTAGGCTCATACTTGCCCAGTCCTGACGTAGGCTGACCGAGGCCCAGTTTTGGCGTAGGCCCACACAGGTGCAGTTCTAATGTAGGCTCCCACATGCCCAGTTCCGATGCAGGCCCACACAGGTCCAGGTGTAGGCCCCACACAGGCCCAGTTTTGGTATAGTCCCACACAGGCCCATAGGCTATGTCAGGCTGTGAAGTAGCCCACAGTAGAGGGATGTGAACCCGGATCCAGTACAGGTGGTTTACAGATGATGGAGCAATGCGACTCATTATAAATGTATTCATTGCACAAGGGTTGGCCTCATCCAATGGACATGCAATTCATTTCACTACACATTGTAATTTGAACAAATTTTTTCTTATTCAGAGATTTGGATGTATCCAAATTTTTGAATCACGATAGTAAGAAACTTCAACAAATCCGAAATAAATGATCCCAAAAACAAATTATCCACCTTCAAATTCGGAAGGGAAACATATTGCAATTCATACAGCATGGTATAAAAGTGAAAGAAGAGGATTCCCGCTTAGGCTGCTTTATAGATTAGAACAGACTAGAAGAGAATAGAAAATAAAGGAATAGAAAAAAGGAATAGAATAAAAAAAAAATAGAATAGAAAATAAAGGAATAGAAAAAAGGAATAGAATAAAAAAAAATAGAATAGAAAATAAAGAAATAGAATAAAACAGAAAAGAATAAAAAAAGAATAGAAAATAAAGAAATAGAATAAAACAGAAAAGAATAAAAAAATAGACTAGAAAATAAATAGAATAAAACAGAAAATAATAAAAAAAGAATAGAAAATAAAGAAATAGAATAACACAGAATAAAAAAGAATAGAAAATAAAGGAATAAAATAGAATAAAAAAAATTAGAAGAGAATAAAAAAAATAGAGTAGAAAATAAAAAATAGAATAAAACAGAAAAGAATAAAAAAAAAAACAGAATAGAAAATAAATGAATAGAAGAGAATAAAACAGAAGAGAAAAGACAAAGGAATAGAATAAAACAAGAGAATAATAAAGAATATAAAACAGAACAGAAGTGAATAAAAAAAGAACAGAAAAGAAAATAGAGAAATAGAATAAAACAGAATCGCGCAGGCACATCTCTACGCACCCAAATGTCACGAGCCCTCGAATCAATGGCTCATGAGACGCTCACGTGTGTACGGTCGGCATCAGGGGAGAGGTTGTCACAACAAATTGAACAAAAAAAATGTCAAAAATAGAGAAAGGAAGGTGAAATAGTGAGACTAGGGGATTACCAACCACAACATGGCGCCGGCAGCAGTTCACCGCCAACCACAACACAGCGCCTGCAACAGGTCGCCTCCAACCACAACATGGCGCCGGCAGCAGTTCACCGCCAACCACAGCATGGCGCCGGCAGCAGTTCACCTCCAACCACAGCATGGCGCCGGCAACCACAGCATGGCGCCGGCAGCAGTTCGCCGCCAACCACATCATGGCGGCGCCTCTCACTATGGAAACACGGAAACTCGCCTGCCAACCAGTGTCGTCATCAGGCGGAGACCGGCTCAGCCTCAGTGGGGACGTCATCGGGCGGTGCCAGAGTGGTGTGCACACTGCGAACGGGAGTTAGGAGATGCTGAGAATGTCAAGGCTGGCCTTGAGCGCCCGACTGAGGGTGAGGGGACACCGAGCACTATGGGGGAGGACATCTGACATTGTGTGCTACATTGACATTGCACCTGTTCACACTGACCCGCCCCCCCAAAACAAGAGTCCTCACCGACCTCTGACCCCAAGTGCTAAGACTTCACTGACCTTTGACCCCCACCACATTGTCCTTGCTCACCTCTGACCCCCAGCATGGGGTCATCACCAACCTCTGAATCCAAGTCCTAAGTCTTCACTGACCTCTGACGCCCAAGACGGGGTCCTCTCTGACGCCCAAGATGGGACGCTCTACGAGCTCCGATGCCCAACACAGGGTCCTCTCCGATGCCCAAGATGGGGTCCTCTCCTACGCCCAAGACGGGATGCACTCCGAGCTCCCATGCCCAATACAGGGTCATCTCCGACGCCCAAGACCGGATGCTCTCTGAGCTCCTATGCCCAATACAAGTTCCTCACCGACATCCGATGCTCAAGATGGGGTCCTCTCCGAAGCCCAAGACAAGGGTTTTTTCCAACGCCCAAGACTGGATGCTGTTCGACCTCTGATGCCCAACACAGTCTCCTCACCAGCCTCCGACACCCAAGACGGGGTCCTCTCCGACTCCCAAGGCGGTGTCCTCCCCAACCTCCGACACCCAAGATGGGGTCCTCACTGACCTCCAACGCCCAAGACGGTGTCCTCTCTGACCTCCAACACAGGGTCCTTGTCGACCTCCGATGCCCAAGACAGGGGTCCTCTAGAACTTCCTTGTTCTCTGCCAGGTGTCACCAGGTTAGACTCTATTTGTTGTCTTACACTCTCCTCTCTCCTCTGCAGGGCGATCAGATCAACTCCACCAAGTCTTGGAACAGGCAGTTTCAGCGAGGTTCCGCCTTCAAATTGCCAAGGAACTTAGGGGTTCTCTTCGTACCCCAGCAGGAGGCCTGGGTGGTGGAGCGTATGGGTCGCTTCCTACGGATCCTGGAGCCCGTACGTTCTCAGCACACACATTTTTACACACATTTAATAAATACAGATACTAAGAAAAGCTATAACTTTATCAATTCTGACTTCCCAGGATAGTTGTAATGCAAGATGGTTATAGAGAGTACAGTTACGTAGTTAGTCTGGCTGAAAAAAAGACAAAAGTCCATCTAGTTCAACCGTAGAAAAATTTTTAAAAGTTATAATCCTACACCCACAGTTGATCCAGAGGAAGGAAAATGACCCAGCAAAGCACGATCCAATTTGCTCCTGCAGGGGAAAAAATTCCTTCCTGATCCCCCGAGAGGCAATCGGATATTCCCTGGATCAACTTTCCCTATAAATGTTATATCCAGTTATATTCTGTGTATCCAAGAAACAATCCAGGACTTTCCTACAGCAATCCACTGAGCTGGCCACAACCAACTCTTGAGGGAGTCTATTCCACATTCTCACAGCTCTTACTGTGAAGAAACCTTTCCGTATTTGGAAATTAAATTTCTTTTCCTCCAGACGTAAAGAGCGCCCCCTTGTCCTCTGTGATGATTTCAGGGTGAATAACTCTACACCGAGTCCACTATATGAACCACTGATGTATTTATACATGGTGAGCATATCCCCCCCTTATGTATTATACATGGGGATCATATCCCCCCTTATGTATTATACATGGAGATCATATCCCCCCTTATGTATTATACATGAGGATCATATCCCCCCTTATGTATTATACATGGAGATCATATCCCCCCTTATGTATTATACATGGAGATCATATCCCCCCTTATGTATTATACATGGAGATCATATCCCCCCTTATGTATTATACATGGAGATCATATCCCCCCTTATGTATTATACATGGAGATCATATCCCCCCTTATGTATTATACATGGAGATCATATCCCCCCTTATGTATTATAGATGGTGATCATATCCCCCCTTATGTATTATACATGGAGATCATATCCCCCCTTATGTATTATACATGGAGATCATACCCCCTTATGTATTATACATGGAGATCATATCCCCCCTTATGTATTATACATGGTGATCATATCCCCCCCTTATGTACAGTGAAGGAAATGCGTATTTTCTCCCCTGCTGATGTTGAATGTTCGCCCCTCACAAAGAAATGATCGGTCTAAAAATCGAATGTTCAGTGTATTGTAACACAGAATAGCAACAAGAAATTCAGCAGAAATGCGTCTAACAAATGCTGACTGATTTGCATGTTCATGAGGGAAATAAGGATTTGATCCCCTTCACAAAACATGACTTAGTACTTGGTGGCCAATCCCTTGTTGGCAATCACAGAGGTCAGACGTTTCCTGGAGTTGGCCCCCAGGTTCCCACACATCTCAGGAGGGATTTTGGCCCACTCCTATTGGCAGATCCTCTCCAAGTCATTAAGGTTTGGTGGCTGATGTTTGGCAACTCGAACTTTCAGCTCCCTCCACAGATTTTCAATCGGATTAAGGTCTGGAGACTGGCTAGGCCACTCCAGGACCTTAATGTGCTGCTTCTTGAACCACTCCTTTGTTGCCTTGGCCGTGTGTTTTGGGTCATTGTCATGCTGGAACATCCATCCACCACCCATTTTCAATGCCCTGGCTGAGGGAAGAAGGTTCTCACCAAAGATTTGATGGTATATTGCCCCGTCCATCGTCCCTTTGATGCGGTGCAGTTGTCCTGTCCCCTTAGCAGAAAAACATCCCCAAAGCAGAATGTTTCCACCACCATGTTTCACATTTGGGATGGTGTTCTTGGGGTCATAGGCAGCATTCCTCCTCCCCAAAACATGGCGAGTCAAGTTGATGCCAAAGAGCTGGATTTTGGTCTCACCTGACCACAACACTTCCCACCAGTCCTCCTCTGCATCATTCAGATGTTCAGTGGCAGACTTCAGACGGGCCTGGACATGTGCTTTCTTGAGCAGAGGGACCTTGCGGGCACTGCAGGATTTCAGTCCTTGTCGGCGTAGTGTGTTACCAATTGTTTTCTTGGTGACTGTGGTCCCAGCTGCCTGGAGATCATTGACAAGATCCTCACGTGTAGTTCTGGGATGATTCCTCACTGTTCTCATGATCATTGACACTCCATGAGGGGAGATCTTGCATGGTGCACCAGACCTAGGGAGACTGACACTTGTTTGGTGTTTCTTCCATTTGTGAATGATTGCACCAACTGTTGTCACCTTCTCACCAAGCTGCTTGGCCATAGTTTGGTAGCCCAGTCCAGCCTTGTGTAGGTCTACCATCTTGTCCCTGACATCCTTGGACAGCTCTTTGGTCTTTGCCATGGTGGAGAGTTTGGAATCTGATGGTTTGATTGCTCCTGTGGACAGGTGTCTTTTATACAGGTAACAGAATGAGATTAGCAGCACTCCCTTTAAGAGCCTGCTTCTAATCTCAGCTTGTTACCTGTATGAAAGAAACCTGAGAGCCAGAAATCCTGCTGAATGATAGGGGATCAAATACTTATTTCCCTCATGAACATGCAGATCAGTCATTTGTTAGACGCATTTCTGCTGAATTTGTTGTTGTATTCTGTCTCTCAGTGTTACAATACAGCGAACATTCGATTTTTAGACCGATCATTTCTTTGTGAGGGGCGAACATTCAACATCAGCAGGGGAACAAATACTTATTGCCTTCACTGTATGTGTGCCAGGTCAGCGGGATCCAGGTAAATGTGCCTATTGATATTCTGATCTAATGGCTGTTCTGATGATGAAAGGGATGGAAGATTGTTTTGGTCTTTGTCATCACTCGGATTATCTGGCCTTCTTTGCAGGGATTGAACATTGCCATTCCATTGGTGGACAAAGTCCGCTATGTGCAGGTCTTGAAGGAAATCGTCATCAATGTTCCAGAGCAGTCCGCTGTATCTCTGGGTAAGTGTTAAAGATGAACTTCACTCTTTCTATAAAGTGGTTGTAAAGGCTGAAGGTTTACAATGTGTGATGGAAAAAAAAAACCTTCTGCGTGTAGCAGCTCCCCTGACCTGACCCCCATCCTGATCTAGTGACGTTCACAAGAGCCTTGGTTCTCCAGGAACTCTCACTCCTGATTAGCTGAGCCACTGGCTCCCACTGCTGTCAATCAAAGCCAGTGAACGGACACGCAGAGCCCTGGCTCAGGAGCGCTCCTGCTCGGGTGCCCCCATAGCAAATTGCTTGCTGTGGGGCACCCGACAAGAGGGAGGGGCCAGGAGCGCCAAGGGGGAAACCGGGATGAGGAGGATACGGGCTGCTCTGCACAAAACCACTGCACACCGCAGGTAAGTATATCATGTTTGGTATTAAAAGAATACCAAATGAAAAATCAGCAGCTACAAATAATGACTTTTACCAAACAGGTACATACCAGGCCATGGAGTCCAGCGATTTCCTCCCCGGGTTTCGGTGTCCCCATCTTGAAAGTGGAAATCATGCGGTGCTCTGAGACTGGTCCTGCAGCCTCCTGGGACATGTGATGTGTCCTAGGAGGCTGCAGGCCCAAGATGATGTAAAGAGGAAGTGGGAGCTGGTCCCTGTCAAAAAAATGGTCCACAGAGGCTGAAACTAGCTGACCCCAAAAAGTATTCTGTCGGTGGGAGACATCACTTCCTTGTCACTGTGTACATCAAAACAAAACTACTTTTTCCAGCAAATAAAATATAAATAGGTAGGCGCTACGTTTGCTCAAACCATAAACCTCGTATAGTGCAATAAGTACAAGATTAGTACCACCTGAGGGTTATCTCAATTTTGGTCCATGCAAAAAAAAAATGTTTGGACTACAGCACCTGGTATTCCCAGGCGGTCCCCCATCCAGGTATTAACCAGGTCCAACCCTGCTTAGCTGCCAAGATCAGACAAGATCGGGTGCTTTCAGGGTGATGAAGCTCCCTTGTCTCCTCCTCCCATGCTCGTCTCCAGAGCTTTCCCCATCCTCTGGAACTCTCTACCCCAATTTATTAGACTATCGCCTACTCTGCTCACTTTTAGGCGATCTCTGAAAACCTCTCTCTTCAGGGAAGCCTATCCTGCCCTCAGCTAATAATGGAATCTTCTACTCCTCCTACCAATCCATTCTCCACAGTTACTACCTTTTGTACCATTAGCCCCTCCCTCCTAGATTGTAAGCTCCCAGGATCAGGCCCTCTTATCCCTCTTGTATTGAACTGTATTGCTGCTGTATTGTCTCCCGTTATATTGTAAAGCGCTGAGCAAACTGTTAGCGCTATATAAATCCTGTATAATAATAATAATAATAATATAAATCCTGTATAATAATAATAATATATAAATCCTGTATAATAATAATATATAAATCCTGTATAATAATAATAATATATAAATCCTGTATTATAATAATAATATAAATCCTGTATAATAATAATATATAAATCCTGTATTATAATAATATATAAATTCTGTATAATAATAATAATAATAATATAAATCCTGTATAATAATAATAATATATAAATCCTGTATAATAATAATATATAAATCCTGTATAATAATAATAATATATAAATCCTGTATTATAATAATAATATAAATCCTGTATAATAATAATATATAAATTCTGTATAATAATATAAATCCTGTATAATAATATATAAATCCTGTATAATAATATTAATAATATATAAATCCTGTATAATAATAATATAAATCCTGTATAATAATAATATATAACTCCTGTATAATATATAAATCCTGTATAATAATATATAAATCCTGTATAATAATAATATATAAATCCTGTATTATAATAATATATAAATTCTGTATAATAATAATATATAAATCCTGTATTATAATAATATATAAATTCTGTATAATAATAATAATATAAATCCTGTATAATAATATATAAATCCTGTATAATAATATTAATAATATATAAATCCTGTATAATAATAATATAAATCCTGTATAATAATAATATATAAATCCTGTATAATAATATATAAATCCTGTATAATAATATATAAATCCTGTATTATAATATATAAATCCTGTATAATAATAATATATAAATCCTGTATTATAATAATAATAATATAAATCCTGTATAATAATAATAATAATATATAAATCCTGTATAATAATAATATAAATCCTGTATAATAATAATATATAAATCCTGTATAATAATAATATATAAATCCTGTATAATAATAATAATATATAAATCCTGTATAATAATATATAAATCCTGTATAATAATAATATTTAAATCCTGTATTATAATAATAATAATATAAATCCTGTATAATAATATATAAATCCTGTATTATAATAATAATAATATAAATCCTGTATAATAATAATATATAAATCCTGTATTATAATAATATAAATCCTGTATAATAATAATATATAAATCCTGTATAATAATAATATATAAATCCTGTATAATAATAATATATAAATCCTGTATTATAATAATAATAATATAAATCCTGTATAATAATATATAAATCCTGTATTATAATAATAATATAAATCCTGTATAATAATAATATATAAATCCTGTATAATAATATATAAATCCTGTATTATAATAATAATAATATAAATCCTGTATTATAATAATAATATATAAATCCTGTATAATAATAATATATAAATCCTGTATTATAATAATATATAAATCCTGTATAATAATAAAAATAATAATAATAATGTGGCCGTGGGCAGCTAAATGTGCTTGGACCAAAAAGATATTGTAACCCCTCCGTATAGGAATTCAACCAATAGTGAACATGTGAAGTAAATAATAAACAAAGTGAATATAATGACAACTCTGGTAACTGCCCCTAAATAGAGTAATAGAAAATTCCAAAGAGGGTCAAAAAAATAAAAAAACTTGAAAAAAAATAAAAAAAAAATCTAAAAAATAAATGTGACTGTGATCTTCACCGCGCGTTCTGTAAGTATAGATGACTCGGTCACCAGATCCTTTGACTCCAGTTATGGTGGTCAAATGCGTCTTTGGGTATATAGGGAACCACCCTTTCTTGTTGGATTCTCCATTTTTCTCCCTCTAAATCTCCATGGATTATAGCCAGATATAAGGGATTCCGAAGGTTTTCCAGTAATATATTTTAGGTTGGTTTTACATATTCCTCCCATGGGAATGCAGCCGGCCAATGAATGAATCAGACAAGTGAAGAGTTTATCTAAGTGTAGTACTTTAACCCCTTGACGCTGACATCACACAAATATGTGGCCTCACAGAACTGGGATTTTTTCCGTGGGGGTCGCATATTTGTGTACCTGTCTTTCTGCGCGGCGCGCTCCCAGCACAAAGACCGCGGTGTCACTGAGAGCCCCGTGTCCCGTTCTAACGATCGGGACCCGGGACTCCCGATTCCAGGTCACATGATCGCTGTGATAGCCTCTGATTGGCTATCACAGTGATCAGTCACTGTACATCTTTTGCGGTCCGTGTATTGCTAGCCACACACAGGGATTTTGGTTCTAAGATTTTCATTTGAAGAACGTTCGATTTTCTTAACATTAGCGGGGTCAAATTGATCATTTTCGACCAAAATTTGAACGCAGAATAAAAAGATTTTCTCGGTCGAACAAATTTTCCGCTAGTGTATGCGGTCTTCGTTCAGAAATGACATGCATTTTAAAATCGAATGTTAACCTCTTCACGCCGGCCAAACGCAAATGTGTAGCCTCCCGGCGTCTGGGCCTAGACGCCGAGCGGCCGCACATTTGCGTTCTATTGAAAAAGTACATATGTGCTGAAAGCGCGCATGTCCAGGTACTCACGGAAAGGTCCCGATCTCCTATTTCGATCGGGACCTCTCCCGGTCATGTGATGGCGCGTCACGGTGGTCACATGACCCTAAACCCCGCCCCGGCTTCGCGTCGGGGCAACCCAACCGTTTAAGGGTTTCAAAAGCTGGGGCAGGGTTTAGGGTCATGTGACCACCGTGACGCGCCGTCACATGATCGGGAGAGGTCCCAATCGAAAGAGGAGATCGGGACCTCTCCCGATCATGTGACGGCGCGTCACGGTGGTCACATGACCCTAAACCCCGCCCCGGCTTCTGAAACCCTTAAAGGGTCGGGAGGCGCCGGCGCGAAGGGGTTAAAAGCAAATTACATTTTCGAACGACATTCGCCGATTTTTGAAATGTACAAATATTCGTACGTCCACCGATAAGGGAAGCCACGTCTGGCAGGGGGTTGTTTCTTACCTAATGCCTAGTACACACAAAATCGGATGAAAATACCGCTTTCCAAGCAATCGACAGTCCGGTCGTCAGTACGCAGCTTTCGAGAAATGGTCACGGCAGTTCCTGCATAATTATCCGAAGGGACAAACATGAAAAGTTTTCACGTACGATAGCAGAACGAACCATTTTCATTTAATCGGTTCAATATTTGTGTGGAATCGAGTGACCAAGGCTGCGCATGCTCAGAAATGAAAGGATGCATTACAATACATTACACTAGGGATGCACCAAAATTCCGGTGGCCGAAAAATAAAATAAAGCACCGATACAGGTGCCGAAAAAATCCCGCCCCTCAAAGCCGCCGCCCGCCCGCCGCTCGGTAGTTCAGTCTTACCTGAGAAACCATCGATCCCGGCGCTGGGCATAGAGATGAGTGGAGGAAAGATGGCCGCCACTCCTCTCTATGCCCTTAGAGGACTGGAGCGATGTCACTTCGGGTTCCGACCATTTTTATTTATTTATTTTTTTTTTAAAGCACTAGATCAGTGCTTCTTTTTTTGATCCAATGCTTTACATTGCAGAGGAGAGATGTGGGGTCTTGACCCCATATCTCTCCATAAAGAGGACCTGTCATTAATTATGTCTTATTGACCCCATATCCCTCCATAAAGAGGACCTGTCACTAATTATGTCTTATAGACCCCATATCTCTCCATAAAGAGGACCTGTCACTAATTATGTCTTATTGACCCCGCATCTCTCCATAAAGAGGACCTGTCACTAATTATGTCTTATTGACCCCATATCTCTCCATAAAGAGGACCTGTCACTAATTATGTCTTATTGACCCCATATCTCTCCATAAAGAGGACCTGTCACTAATTATGTCTTATTGACCCCATATCTCTCCATAAAGAGGACCTGTCACTAATTCTATCACCAGGGATGTATGCATTTCTTGTGATAAGAATAAAAGTGATTACAATTTTTTTTAAAAGGAACAGTGCAAAAAAAAAAAAAAAGTAAATACATTTTTTAAAAAGTTTAAAGTGCCCCCATGGTGAACGCATATGTAGGCCATGCCCACATATGTAAATGGTGTTCAAACCACACACATGAGGTATCTCCACAAACGTCAGAGCAAGAGCAATAATCCTCGCACTAGACCTCCTCTGTAACGTCACATTGCTAACCTGTAGATATTTTTAAAGCATCACCCATGGAGATTTTTAAGTACCGCAGTTTCACGCCATTGCACCAGCGTGTGCAATTTTAAAGCGTGACATGTTGGGTATCTATTTACTCGCCGTAACATCCTCTTACATATTTTACAAAACAGTTGAGGTATATATTTTTATATGTTTTTTTTTTAATCAAAGTGTATTTTTTTTTCCAAAAAATATATATTAATTTTTACAAACTGCGCATTTCGGTTTCGGCTTTCGGCCAAGTGCATTTTGAAGTTTCGGTTTCGGCACCAGATTTTTCATTTCGGTACACCACTACATTACACCACTTCCGAACTTGTCGTACGAGAATTTTTGTAACCTCTTCATTTTTGATATGAGAAAAAAAAAAAGACGATCGTTCGTCCGATCATCTCATTGCCTGTAGTAGGGTTTAGTGAGGCCCCAGACTAAATCTCGCACATCTTTTTTGACAGGCGAGAGGGGGCAGCTTCTTCTGTAATCTCCAGAGGCCACATAAATCCCTGAGTGACTGTCACCTGGCTCTCGGCCTCTCTGCTCTCTTGTGTTTTAGGTTTTCGTTCAATAGACTCCTGTAGGATGACGTCGATTATCACCAGATTATCAGTCCTCGCTCGATCCCTCAGTGAGGGATAGATCAGACTCCAGAAATGAACTGAACACGGGGCAGCACAGTGGCTAAATGGTTAGCACTTCCGCCTGGCAGTACTCGGGTCGTTGGTTTGAATCCCAACCACGGTACCACCTGCCTGGAGTTTGCATGTTCTCCCTGTGCCTGCGTGGGTTTCCTCTGGGTACTCTGGTTTCCTCCCACACTCCAAAGACATGCTGGTAGGTGAATTGGCTCCTGTCTAAATTGTCCCTAGTAGGTGTATGTATGAATGTGAGTTAGGGACCTTAGATTGTACGTTCCTCGGGGGCGGGGACTGATGTGAATGTACAATATATATGTAAAGCGCTGCGTAAATTGAAGGCGCTATAGAAGTACCTGAAATAAATAAATCACTTATGAGCCGGTCTGGGCTAGGTGTGGCAGAGTACTTAACCCGTTACCCACCTGCCTGCGAGCTGATCAACCCCCATAACTCCCATTACAGTTACTCTCCGCTTTGTTATAATAAATAGTAGCACAGTTATACATCTCATTTGCTTTTATTCTGTTTGCAGACAACGTCACTTTACAGATAGACGGCGTCCTGTACCTGCGAATTCTGGATCCCTACAAAGTAAGATCTTCGATTGTTCATGGAGCACCGCCTTTTTCTTAAAATGTACTTTTATCAGTAAGCCCTTGTTCACACTGAATGCGACTTTCAAATCGCACTACTTCACTTGATTTCAAAGCTGCAGATCAGTGCGATTTGTACCTCCAATTTCACTGGGGCTTGCAACTTCATTTAACCTCTTCACGCCGGCCGAACGCAAATGTGCGGCCTCCCGGCATCTGGGCCTAGACGTCGAGCGGCCACACATTTGTGTTCTTTAAAAAAAAAAACATATGTGCTGAGAGTGCGCACCCTGCGTGCTCCCAGCACACATGTCCAGTACTCACGGAAAGGTCCCAATCTCCTCTTTCGATTGGGACCTTTCCCGATCATGTGGCGGCGTGTCACGGCGGTCACATGACCCTAAACCCCGCCCCGCCTCTGGCTTCTGAAACCCTTAAAGGGCCGGAGGCACCAAGGGGTTAACAGAAGTCAATGCAAGTCGTAATGAAACTTGGGGGAAAAAAAGCAATGCAGAAACTATTTTTGAAATCTCGCGACTTCAAATCACACTGATTAAGACCATGCCATAGAAATACAGTCGATGCGAATTCAGGTGTGATTTGTAAGTCGCATGTTGCACCTGAAGTCGCACCAGTGTAAACCAGGGCTTAACCACTTCAAGTCCGGACACTTTCACCCCCTTCCTGCCCAGGTCAATCTTCAGCTTTCAGTGCTATTACACTTTGACTGACAATTGCGCGGTCATGCAACACTGTACCCATATGACATTTTTAGCATTTTTTGAGACAGATAAAACTTTATTTTGGTGGTATTTATTTACCGCTGGGATTTTAATTTTTTTTGCTATATAAATAAAAAAGTCCAAAAATTTCAAAAAAAGTGTTTTTCTTATACAATTTTGCAAATAAATAATCTTTCTTTATAAATCTTGGCCAAAATGTATTCATCTATCTTTTTGGTACAAAAAATAGTCCAAATTAGTTTATAACCAAAAATTACAATTTTTTTAAAATTTTTTTTTACATTTTTATTATATATTTTTTATATTATTATGTTTTTTGGTTTTTAACATACTGTCACCCTAGCAGTACAGTGTCACCATAGTAACACTGTACTGCTTGTGGGGGGTGATGAAGATTTTTTTTTTTGTAACACAGATTACTTTTACACCATAAAGGCTGTAAAAGCAATCATTTCTCCTTCTCTCTGGCTGTATTCTTGCAGCCATTGAGAAATACTGTGAGAGCTGTGATTGGTCACAGCTTGTCACATGGTACAAGGCTGTTGTGAATAGCCCTGTACCATGTGATCTCTGTGATCATTCACAGATTTCACATGTAGTAAGCAATGATGTCAGAAGTGACATCTTGCTTACTATTCATGTGATCACTGATTGGCCAATCTGCGATCACATGATCGGGACCTCACACAGAGGTCCCGTACAGCGATCAGTGTTCCACTGTGTCCTCCGGACACAGCGGGCACTGGATCGCAGTGCTGCGCGATCTCAGGGAGCGTGCACAGCCTATAAATGTATTGGGATTTTTTTTAAGCAAAGATATGTAGCAGAATACAGTTTGGCCTAACTGTATGATGAAATATGTTTTTTGTTTTTATTTTTCTTACTAGATATGTTTTATAGCAAACAATAAAAATAGTTTTTTGGGTTTTTTTATTTTTCGGCCATTTTTTGCGATACTTAAACTGACAATTGCGCGGCCGTGCAGCGCTGCACCCAAATGAATCTGAAGTCCTTTTTTTCCCACAAATAGAGCTTTCTTTCGGTGGTATTTGATCGCCTGTGTGGTTATCTTTTGCACTATAAATAAAAAAAAGATTTTGGAGAATTTTGAGAAAAAAACCCAATATTTTTTACTTTTTACTTTTTGATGCCGGCGCCTTCCAGCCCTTTAAGGGTTTCAGAAGCCGGGAGGCGGGGCGCAGTTTTAGGGTCATGTGACTGCCGTGATTCGCGGTCACGTGATCAGGAAAGGTCCCCATCGAAAGAGGAGATCGGGACCTTTCCGTGAGTACCGGACATGTGTGCTGGGAGTGCAGGGCGCACGTTCTCAGCACATATGTTTTTCTTAATTACACGTAAATGTGCGGTCGCTCGGTGCCAAGGCCCAGATGCCGGGAGGTCGCACATATGCGTGCCGCTGGCGCCAAGAGGTTAAACATGTCCAGTAAAAATCAAATTTCGTCATAAATTTAGGCCAAAATGTATTCTGCTCCGTGTCTTTATTAGCAAAAATCCCAATACGTGTAAATTAATTGGTTTACGTGAAAGTTATAGCGTTTACAAATGGCAGTATATATACTGGAATTTAAAAAAAATAGATATTTTTTTACTAATGGTGGCGATCAGCACTTTTTAGCAGGACTGATGGACTGCGACAGGCATTCTGACACTGGGGGGGGGGGGGGGGGGGGGAACTGACTTGGTGTCACTGACATCTCCAATGATACCAATACAGTGATCAGTGCTAATAAAAAGCACTGACACTGTACTAATGGCACTGGGCAGGAAGGGGTTAACGTGGGGAGATCAAAGGGTTAACTGTGTGCTGTTTCACTGTGTGAGTGTTTCACTGTAAGCACACTGCTTTGTATTGCGGTGCTATGCAGAGCCATACAAAGCAGTGTGCAGGAGCTGGCAGGAGAGAGATCTGTGTTTACATACAGGTCTCTCACCTGTCGGAGATACTAGGTGATCACCAGGTACCGGCACAAAGTCACCGGCCGGGACCCAGTGATTGACAGCCGGGGCCGTGAATGGTGGCGCGCCCCCTGCCCGAAACTTCAAAATCACAAATATGTATGCATGATTTTAAACACCCGTCCCGCCCTGTAGCAGTATTTTTGCTATAGGGCGGCTCGGAATCAGTTAAACAGGCAGAGATAAATGTAGGGAAGCCTGCCTTAGTAATGTGGTGTGAGCCGTTTTCTCTAATCATCTTCCAGGACAGAGAGAATGGCTCTGCCCACCTAAAACAGGAAAACAAGGCTCCCATGTTATGAAAACGTCCAACCAGCCTGTCTGCCTCAAATATTTGGGTTTTTGGGGCAAGCAGGAGCATCTTCAGAAGATTTTGTTATTATTATGGCCTGGCTTTTCCAGTTTTGTTGGGAAAAAAAAATAAATCTGCTCATATAGTTTACTATATGAATTGCAGACTGATCTGGCATGTTTCAGTTCCGTACAAATTGAGACATTAACCGCAGAAATACTGCTACAGGGCGCATGGGTGCGCAAAATCACATGTATATATACGTGATTCGCGCTCCCACGGGCCGGGGTGGGGGGGACGCTCGCGCTCACCGACCTGCGGGTGCCGTGATTTGATCCCCAAGGGATCAATCATCCGATTTAGGCCAGTGATGGTCGGCCTAAGTCAGGTGATCAATCCCTGTCCTATCAGGGATCTTCCTGTACCTGTGTGTACAGTTACACAGGTAGAGGAAGTGATGAAATCGTCTCTCTGGGCACATTCCATCCCAGAGAGAGAAGAAAGAAGAGACTGCGAGTAAAACTGCACACTTGCACACAGAACACTTTAGGACACATCTTAACCCCTTGATCGCCCCCCCCCCCCCCCAGTTATTCCCTTCCCTTATTGCCTTGTCACCAGTGTCATTAGTACAGTGTACAGACTTTGTGCTGATCAATGTATTGGTGTCACCGGCGACTTCAGATAGAGATAGCGTCAGATTGCCCGTCAGTACACCAATAATCACATTTAACCCCTTGATCGCCCCCCCCCCCTGTTATCCCCTTCACTGCCCTGTTACCAGTGTCATTAGTACAGTGTACAGACTTTTTGCTGATCACTGTATTGGTGTCACCGGCGACTTCAGATAGAGTTAGCGTCAGTTAGCGCCCCTCCCAGATAGCGTCAGATTGCCCGTCAGTACACCAATAATCACATTTAACCCCTTGATCGCCCCCCCCCCCAGTTATCCCTTTCACTGCCCTGTTACCAGTGTCATTAGTACAGTGTACAGACTTTGTGCTGATGACTGTATTGGTGTCACCAGCGACTTCAGATAGAGATAGCGTCAGATTGCCCGTCAGTACACCAATAATCACATTTAACCCCTTGATCGCTCCCCCCCCCCCCCCCCAGTTATCCCCTTCACTGCCCTGTTACCAGTGTCATTAGTAGAGTGTACAGACTTTTTGCTGATCACTGTATTGGTGTCACTGGCGACTTCAGATAGAGATAGGGTCAGATTGCCCGTCAGTACACCAATAATCACATTTAACCCCTTGATCGCCCCCCCCCCCCCCGTTATCCCCTTCACTGCCCTGTTACCAGTGTCATTAGTACAGTGTACAGACTTTTTGCTGATCGCTGTATTGGTGTCACCGGCGACTTCAGATAGAGTTAGCGCCAGTTAGCGCCCCTCCCAGATAGCGTCAGATTGCCCGTCAGTACACCAATAATCACATTTAACCCCTTGATCGCCCCCCCCCCCCCCCAGTTATCCCTTTCACTGCCCTGTTACCAGTGTCATTAGTACAGTGTACAGACTTTGTGCTGATGACTGTATTGGTGTCACCAGCGACTTCAGATAGAGATGGCGTCAGATTGCCCGTCAGTACACCAATAATCACATTTAACCCCTTGATCGCTTCCCCCCCCCCCCAGTTATCCCCTTCACTGCCCTGTTACCAGTGTCATTAGTACAGTGTACAGACTTTTTGCTGATCACTGTATTGGTGTCACCGGCGACTTCAGATAGAGATAGCGTCAGATTGCCCGTCAGTACACCAATAATCACATTTAACCCCTTGATCGCCCCCCCCCCCCCCCCCCCCCCAGTTATCCCTTTCACTGCCCTGTTACCAATGTCATTAGTACAGTGTACAGACTTTGTGCTGATCAATGTATTGGTGTCACCGGCAACTTCAGATAGCGTTAGCGTCAGTTAGTGCCCCTCCCAGATAGCGTCAGATTGTCCGTCAGTACAACAGTCATCACATTTAACCCCTTGATTGCCAGGAACAGGCTCACATACACAATAAACCTTCATTGATAGTGTCTGAACGGATCAATATCTTTGATCAGATCAGCACTATACCAGCGTTCACATTAGTATAGCGTCACCAAAAACGCAGCGTTAGCGGGATCAGCCCCGGAACCTGCGTTAAGCCCCTATGCTTACCCCCCCCTTCTCCCCCAGCAAGTGCAGTGTCAGTAGGTTACTATCTCATGATACATTACACACAAAACCGCAGTGTTCGCAGAATCAGGCCTGATCTCTGTTAGCACTTGCTGGTAAATTTTTTTTGTAGCGGTTCAAGCAGTCCCTGACAGCCAGGTGCTCTTTTTCCCGTGAGTCGCACTAGGTACCTATAAATTTGGTGGCCAAAATGTCAATGGAAAGGAATTCTGAGCATGTCAGATGACAGCGAAGGGGAAGCCTCACTGACTCAATCAGCCTCAGAATACAAACCTGTAGACAGCAGCGGCACCCTGACAGATAACTCAGACAATTGAGAAGAGGTCCCTGCTAAGATCAGGCATACCTGACCCCATTCCCAGGTTGCTGAGATGTTACAAATGCATGATGACTCTCATATGCAGCAGAGTGCCAGTACTAGTGCTGCTCTACATTTTGGTGAACTGGCGAGCACCAGCGGCCTCGTACATCCTGGTCTTTCACATACCAGCACTGCAGTATCACTTGGTGATGTGGCGAGTCCCATAAGTGCAGTAGCTGGTGCGGTGGTGAGCACAAGTAGTGTCCCGCAGCCACCAAGAATTCACAGACAGGCCCGTAGAGCCCCTAGTATCCTTCTGGATGTGCTGGCAAATCCCGATTGCAGCCCACAGATTCTGCAGCACCCGCACTTCCCCCATTCACTGCCCAATCTGGAATTCAGGTGGAAACAGCAAATTTAACTACTACCCTTGATTTTGTGGAGCTCTTTTTCATGGAAGATCTTTATGCATTGATTGTGGATCAAAGCAATTTATATGCACAACAGTTTATCACCGCCAACCCAAATGCAAACCTTGCCATACCATTCGCATGGAAACCTATTACGATTTCCGAATTTAACGTTTTTTTGGGCCTAACCCTCAAAATGGGCATTAATAAAAAAAATGAATTGCGGTTGTATTGGTCCACAGACCCGATTCATCATATGCCGTGTTCTCTGCTGCCATGGCCAGGCATAGATATGAGAATATAATGTGTTTTATGCATTTCAACGACAATACACTCTGTCATTCTCGGGGTGATCCTGAGTTTGACCGGCTCCACAAAAGTCGGCCCCTCGTAAATTACCTTAACCAAAAATTTGCAGATGTCTATACTCCCCAGCAAAACATCTGCGTTGATGAGTCCCTTGTTAATTTTTCTGGCCGCCTTGCATTCAAACAATTTCTCCCCAGCAAGTGTGCCAGATATGGGGTCAAGATGTAGAAGACCTCTGAGAGGACAACAGGCTATACTTATAAGTTTCAGATTTACGAGGGAAAAGATAGTCACGTGGAGCCCCCCGGATGCCCAGACTACATGGGGAGCAGTGGCAAGATAGTTTGGGACTTGGTGTCATCCTTTTTCCACATGGGGTACCACTTATACGTGGACAATTTTTATTCAAGCGTGCCACTATTTAGACATTTGTACAATCTTGGAATTGGCGCATGTGGCACCGTGTGACCAAATCGCCGGGGCTTCCCCCAATGATTTGTAAATATCCGTCTTAGAATGTGGGAAAAAACCTGCTTGAGAAATGGGGAATTCCTCGCAGTGAAGTTGGACAAACGGGATGTTTGCATCCTGTCTTCCATTCACGCAGATACGGCCATCCAAATTGCCGCGTGGTGTTGTTGAGAAGCCCCTCTGTGCCCACGACTATAACCTTAACATGGGAGGGGTGGACTACAACGACCAGATGATGAAGCCGTACTTAGTTTCTGGAAAAGCCAGTCGCTGGTACAAAAAAGTGTCAGTTTATTTCAACTGGCTCTATATAATGTTTTCATGCTTGGACAAATATGTATATAAACTGCCTCTCTGCTTGTGCGCGCTCCCTGGGACACAGTGGATCACCTGTGTGTGAAGTCCCGATCATGTGATCACTGATTGGCCAATCAGTGATCACATAAAGAGTAGTAAGCAAGATGTCACTTCCTGACATCATTGCTTACTACTAGTGAAATCTGTGAATGATCACAGAGATCACATGGTACAGGGCCATTCACAACAGCCTTGTACCATGTGACAAGCTGTGACCAATTACAGCTCACACAGTATTTCTCAATGGCTGCAAGAATGCAGCCAGAGAGAAGGAGAAATGATTGCTTTTACAGCCTTTATGGGTGTAAAGACAATCCGTGTAAGAAAAAAAAAAAATCTTCATCACCCCCACAAGTAGTACAGTGTCACTATGGTGACACTATACTATTAGGGTGACAGTATGTAAAAAATAAAAAAAACCATAAATTATATAAAAAAATAAAAATGTAAAAACATTTTTTGAAAAATTATAATTTTTTACTAAAAAGATAGATGAATACATTTTGGCCAAGATTTCTGAAGAAAGATTATTTATTTGCACAATTTTATAAGAAAAACACTTTTTTTTCAAAATTTTTGGACTTTTTCATTTATATAGCAAAAAAAAAAAAAAAAAAATCCCAGTAGTGGATAAAAACCACCAAAATAAAGCTTTATCGGTCTCAAAAAAATGCTAAAAAATTCATATGGGTACAGTGTTGCACGACTGCGCAATTGTCGTTCAAAATGTGATAGTGCTGAAAGCTGAAAATTGGCCTGGACAGGAAGGGGGGTGAAAGTGTCCGGACAGGAAGGGGGGAAAGTGTCCGGACTGGAAGGGGGTAAAAGTGTCCCGACTGGAAGGGGGTAAAAGTGTCCGGACTGGAAGGGGGTGAAAGTGTCCGGACTGGAAGGGGGTGAAAGTGTCCGGACTGGAAGGGGGGTGAAAGTGTCCGGACTGGAAGGGGGGTGAAAGTGTCCGGACTGGAAGGGGGGTGAAAGTGTCCGGACTGGAAGGGGGGTGAAAGTGTCCGGACTGGAAGGGGGGTGAAAGTGTCCGGACTGGAAGGGGGGTGAAAGTGTCCGGACTGGAAGGGGGGTGAAAGTGTCCGGACAGGAAGGGGGTAAAAGTGTCCGGACTGGAAGGGGGGTGAAAGTGTCCGGACAGGAAGGGGGGGAAAGTGTCCGGACAGGAAGGGGGTAAAAGTGTCCGGACAGGAAGGGGGGTGAAAGTGTCCGGACTGGAAGGGGGGTGAAAGTGTCCGGAGAGGAAGGGGGTGAAAGTGTCCGGACTGGAAGGGGGGTGAAAGTGTCCGGACTGGAAGGGGGGTGAAAGTGTCCGGACTGGAAGGGGGGTGAAAGTGTCCGGACTGGAAGGGGGGAAAGTGTCCAGACTGGAAGGGGGTGAAAGTGTCCGGACTGGAAGGGGGTGAAAGTGTCCGGAGTGGAAGGGGGGAAAGTTTCCTTACAGGAAGGGGGTAAAAGTGTCCGGACTGGAAGGGGGGGTAAAAGTGTCCGGACTGGAAGGGGGGGTAAAAGTGTCCGGACTGGAAGGGGGGTAAAAGTGTCCGGACTGGAAGGGGGGTGAAAGTGTCCGGACTGGAAGGGGGGTGAAAGTGTCCGGACTGGAAGGGGGGTGAAAGTGTCCGGACTGGAAGGGGGTAAAAGTGTCCGGACTGGAAGGGGGTGAAAGTGTCCGGACTGGAAGGGGGTGAAAGTGTCCGGACTGGAAGGGGGTGAAAGTGTCCGGACCGGAAGGGGGTGAAAGTGTCCGGACCGGAAGGGGGTGAAAGTGTCCGGACTGGAAGGGGTTAAACATGTTACATGAGATTTTTTTTTTTCCTTTTTAAAGTTTGTATAGATGAGGAATATTCTGTAGGCTCTCACCCCTTTCCTCAATGTTTCTGTCCGCAGGCCAGTTACGGGGTGGAGCACCCAGAGTACGCGGTGACGCAGTTAGCGCAGACCACCATGCGCTCTGAGCTGGGGAAACTGACACTGGACAAGGTGTTTCGGGTGAGTCTGCACATACTCTGCTCACTAATCATTCAGAGGTTTCTTGTTTTTTTTGTTTTTTTTCTGCTAACCGAAAGTTCAGTTTAATGTCCGATTGAACTTTCAGCTCAAATCAACTAAATGTATCCCAGGAGCATCAAAGCAAAAAGACTAGTAAAGTGTTTTTTGTTTTTTTTTAAATAAAGTAAGCGGCTACAGCCTCATCAGAAAATATGAAAAAGAGAGGAGGGCGCCTCTAAGTGCAGTGTTGACAGTTTATTAACCTCTTCACGCCGGCCGAATGCAAGTGTGCAGCTTCCCAGGGTCTGGGCCTAGACGCCGAGCGGACGCACATTTACGTTTTTTAAAAAAAGGACATATGTGCTGAGAGCGCGCGCCCCGCGTGCTCTCAGCACACATGTCCGGTACTTATGGAAAGGTCCCCATCTCCTCTTTCGATTGGGACCTTTCCCGATCATGTGACCGCCGTGACGCTGCGTCAAGGTGGTCACATGACCCTAAACCCCACCCCGCCTCCCGGCTTCTTAAACTCTTAAAGGGCCGGGAGGCGCAGGCGTGAAGGGGTTAATGAACAATCGATAAAGTGCACTTACAAGATAAATAGGCTCAGAGGTCTGAAGAAGGAGCCTACTGAGCATGCTCCGAAATGCGTTTCCGCCCCCCTTCACCTCCTACATCTGACTCTGCTCTCCAAGCCTCATTTTGATACAGAGGTACATCCTGGACTCTACTTCCTGATCCTATAGACAAGAGTTTGCTGCTGGACGGCTGGGTGTCTCACCTGGATCTTATTACACCACACCTGAGTCTTTTTAACTATGTATCTTGTAAGTGCGACTTATCTATTGTTCATTAACCCCTTGGCTCCGGCGCCTCCCGGCCCTTTAAGGGTTTCAGGAGGCAGGGCGGGGTACAGGGTCACGGCAGTCATATGATCAGGAAAGGTCCCGATCGAAAGAGGAGATCGGGACCTTTCCGTGAGTACCGGACATGTGTGCTGGGAGCGGGCAGGGCGCGTGCTCTCAGCACATATGTTTTTCTTCATTGCACGCAAATGTGCGGCCGCTTGGCGTCAAGGCCCAGACACCGGGAGGCTGCACATTTGCGTGCGGCCGGCGCCAAGAGGTTAATAAATTGTCAGTACTGCACTTAGAGGCGCCTTCCTCTCTTTTTCATGTTTACTGCATTAGAGCCTTGCTTCCACTCTAAGAAGAGCTGCCTACGTGTTACTGCTCCCATCCATCCATCCCTGATATCCATCCCTGATATCCATCTGGCACCTTTATCCTACAGCTGCAGAGGTTGGGCTGTAACAAGCGCGCCCTATATAATATACATAGGCTGATCAGAAAAGCCTGTCCCCTGCCACCATGCTACAATGAAGGACCCTTGCTTTCTGTAAGCAGCGGTCTCTCTGCGGAGGTCCAGCATTTTTCAGCCTGTCCTCTGCCAGCATGCTACAATGAAGGACCCTTGCTTTCTGTAAGCAGCGGTCTCTCTTCGGAGGTCCAGCATGCTTCAGCCTGTCCTCTGCCAGCATGCTACAATGAAGGAGCCTTGCTTTCTGTAAGCAGCGGTCTCTCTGCGGAGGTCCAGCATGCTTCAGCCTGTCCTCTGTCAGCATGCTACAATGAAGGAGCCTTGCTTTCTGTAAGCAGCGGTCTCTCTGCGGAGGTCCAGCATGCTTCAGCCTGTCCTCTGCCAGCATGCTACAATGAAGGAGCCTTGCTTTCTGTAAGCAGCGGTCTCTCTGCGGAGGTCCAGCATGCTTCAGCCTGTCCTCTGCCAGCATGCTACAATGAAGGACCCTTGCTTTCTGTAAGCAGCGGTCTCTCTGCGGAGGTCCAGCATGCTTCAGCCTGTCCTCTGCCAGCATGCTACAATGAAGGAGCCTTGCTTTCTGTAAGCAGCGGTCTCTCTGCGGAGGTCCAGCATGCTTCAGCCTGTCCTCTGCCAGCATGCTACAATGAAGGACCCTTGCTTTCTGTAAGCAGCGGTCTCTCTGCGGAGGTCCAGCATGCTTCAGCCTGTCCTCTGCCAGCATGCTACAATGAAGGAGCCTTGCTTTCTGTAAGCAGCGGTCTCTCTGCGGAGGTCCAGCATGCTTCAGCCTGTCCTCTGCCAGCATGCTACAATGAAGGACCCTTGCTTTCTGTAAGCAGCGGTCTCTCTGCGGAGGTCCAGCATGCTTCAGCCTGTCCTCTGCCAGCATGCTACAATGAAGGAGCCTTGCTTTCTGTAAGCAGCGGTCTCTCTGCGGAGGTCCAGCATGCTTCAGCCTGTCCTCTGCCAGCATGCTACAATGAAGGACCCTTGCTTTCTGTAAGCAGCGGTCTCTCTGCGGAGGTCCAGCATGCTTCAGCCTGTCCTCTGCCAGCATGCTACAATGAAGGAGCCTTGCTTTCTGTAAGCAGCGGTCTCTCTGCGGAGGTCCAGCATGCTTCAGCCTGTCCTCTGCCAGCATGCTACAATGAAGGACCCTTGCTTTCTGTTTTCTGGTTTAGGGTCATGTGACACGCCGTCACAGCGGTCACATGATCGGGAAAGGTACCGATTGAAAGAGGAGATCGGGACCTTTCCGTGAGTACTGGACATGTGTGCTGGGAGTGTGCAGGGCGCTCTCTCAGCACATTTTTTTTTTTAATAGAATGCAAATGTACGGCCGCTTGGCGTCTAGCCCCAGACGCCGGGATGACGCACATTTGCGTTCGACCAGCGCGAAGAGTTTAATGGTAAAATAAGAGTTCAAGAACTCTATTACTTTGAGGCGGATTGACTGATTGCTAACGCTGTCAGAGTGTGAGGAAAGTACTGCCAAGAACCCGCAGTTGTCAGAGCAGGGATTGGCACTGATGACCAGTGCCCAGCAGTGCCACCCACCTGTGCCCATCAGTGCAACCTGTCAGTGCTGCCTATCAGTGCCACCCACCAGTGCCACCCACCTGTGCCCATCAGTGCAACCTGTCAGTGCTGCCTATCAGTGCCACCCACCAGTGCCGCCCACCTGTGCCCGTCAGTGCCGCCTCAGTGCTATCAGTGCCACCTCATTAGTGCTGCCTATCAGTGCCGCCTCATCAACGCACATCAGTGAAGGAGAAAAATTACCTGTTTGCAAAATTTTATAATAGAAACACAGAAACTTTTTTTTTTTAAATTTTTTCCTCTTCTTTTTTTTTTTTTTTTGTTTATAGCTCAAAAATTAAAATTTCCAGCAGTGAGTACATGCCACCAAAAGAAAACTCTATTTGTGAGAAAAAAATGATGATAAAAATGTCATATGGGTACAGTGTTGCATGAGCGCGCAATTGTCATTCAAAGTGTGACAGCGCTGAAAGCTGAACATTGACCTGGACAGGAAGGGGGTATAAGTGTCTGGTAGGCGAGGGGTTAAATGGTAGCTTTTTCCAATTCCCTCCTGAAGTAAATCAGCAAAATGAGCAATTAGGACGGAGTCCCCTGAGTAGTGTGAGGGTACAGAAGGATAAGCAGGAGAGTCCACTGGACCTGCAGGAGCTGAATCCTGGCCGCTGATTGGCTGGTGAATATGTCAGCCATTTCCCTGTCTAGCAGGGAGGAAGCCTGGGAATCGTGGCCTGGTGACAGGGCTGCAGCCTGAGGAGGAGACCTGGTGGGGCTAGAGAGGGACCCAGAGGGAGCGGAGTGAACATGAGCCGGGGAGCCAGGGGGGGGCGTCACTATGCGTCCCAGGACTGGAGGAGGGGAGCTGGGCCCGCTGTGGTTTAGGCTGTTTTTCCTCAACAACTGAAGAGCTCCGGGAGACGGGGTCGGCTGCCATCTTGCCCCCCCCCTCCCTTCATTGTGGCGGCGTGGGAGCCGTCCGCAGATCTCCCAGCCGATTGGGTGGGCATCGGAGTTCCCCCACCCCCTCCGAAAGCAGGCCTTGTAAGTGGCAGGGAGGAATGGGGTCGGGAGCCGCAAATTATTCCCCCTAAGGAGCCGGGAATGTGCGGAGCGGCTAGATCTGCATCCGCTCCGGCTGCCCACGCATGCGCTCTCCCTCTGAAGCGGTCATTTTTCCATGTATGAGTTGATATGGCTTATCTAAGGTAGGAGGTAGAAGGGCTGCTTCTGATACAGCCAGGTATTTATGTAAGAGGAGAAGAGGGACATGGAGTGGAGGAGAACAACGGAGATACATTTATATATGATATTTTAAAGAGAACAGGAGGTGTGAGTTCTGGGAGCACTTAGGTGACACAACCTCTTCTCTCTTGAGAAGAGGAGATTAAGGGGGGATATGATCACCATGTATAATACATAAGGGGGGATATGATCACCATGTATAATACATAAGGGGGGATATGATCTCCATGTATAATACATAAGGGGGGGATATGATCACCATGTATAATACATAAGGGGAGGATATGATCACCATGTATAATACATAAGGGGGGATATGATCACCATGTATAATACATAAGGGGGGATATGATCACCGTGTATAATACATAAGGGGGGGATATGATCTCCGTGTATAATACATAAGGGGGGATATGATCTCCGTGTATAATACATAAGGGGGGATATGATCTCCATGTATAATACATAAGGGGGGATATGATCTCCATGTATAATACATAAGGGGGATATGATCACCATGTATAATACATAAGGGGGATATGATCTCCATGTATAATACATAAGGGGGGATATGATCTCCATGTATAATACATAAGGGGGGATATGATCTCCATGTATAATACATAAGGGGGGATATGATCTCCATGTATAATACATAAGGGGAGATATGATCTCCATGTATAATACATAAGGGGGGGGGTATGATCTCCATGTATAGTACATAAGGGGGGGTATGATCTCCATGTATAGTACATAAGGGGGGATATGATCTCCATGTATAATACATAAGGGGGGATATGATCTCCATGTATAATACATAAGGGGGGATATGATCTCCATGTATAATACATAAGGGGGGATATGATCTCCATGTATAATACATAAGGGGGGATATGATCTCCATGTATAATACATAAGGAGGGATATGTTCTCCATGTATAATACATAAGGGGGGTATGATCTCCATGTATAATACATAAGGGGGGATATGATCACCATGTATAATACATAAGGGGGGATATGATCTCCATGTATAATACATAAGGTGGGGGGATATGATCTCCATGTATAATACATAAGGGGGGATATGATCTCCATGTATAATACATAAGGGGGGATATGATCACCATGTATAATACATAAGGGGGATATGATCTCCATGTATAATACATAAGGGGGGATATGATCTCCTTGTATAATACATAAGGGGGGATATGATCTCCATGTATAATACATAAGGGGGGGGGGGTATGATCTCCATGTATAGTACATAAGGGGGGTATGATCTCCATGTATAGTACATAAGGGGGGATATGATCTCCATGTATAATACATAAGGGGGGATATGATCTCCATGTATAATACATAAGGGGGGATATGATCTCCATGTATAATACATAAGGGGGGATATGATCTCCATGTATAATACATAAGGAGGGATATGTTCTCCATGTATAATACATAAGGGGGGTATGATCTCCATGTATAATACATAAGGGGGATATGATCACCATGTATATTACATAAGGTGGGGGGATATGATCTCCATGTATAATACATAAGGGGGGAAATGATCTCCATGTATAATACATAAGGGGGGATATGATCTCCATGTATAATACATAAGGGAGGATATGATCTCCATGTATAATACATAAGGGGGGTATGATCTCCATGTATAATACATAAGGGGGGATATGATCTCCATGTATAATACATAAGGGGGGATATGATCTCCATGTATAATACATAAGGGGGGATATGATCTCCATGTATAATACATAAGGGGGGGATATGATCTCCATGTATAATACATAAGGGGGGATATGATCTCCATGTATAATACATAAGGGAGGATATGATCTCCATGTATAATACATAAGGGGGATATGATCTCCATGTATAATACATAAGGGGGGATATGATCTCCATGTATAATACATAAGGGGGGATATGATCTCCATGTATAATACATAAGGGGGGGATATGATCTCCATGTATAATACATAAGGGGGGATATGATCTCCATGTATAATACATAAGGGGGGATATGATCTCCATGTATAATACATAAGGGGGGATATGATCTCCATGTATAATACATAAGGGGGGGATATGATCTCCATGTATAATACATAAGGGGGGGATATGATCTCCATGTATAATACATAAGGGGGGATATGATCACCATGTATCATCACAGAGGACAAGGGGGCGCTCTTTACTTCTGGAGGAAAAGAAATGTAATCTCCTAACACGGAAAGGGTTCTTCACAGTAAGAGCTGTGAGAATGTGGAATAGACTCCCTCAAGAGTTTGTTGTGTCCAGCTCAGTGGATTGCTGTAGGAAAGTCCTGGATTCTTTCTTGGATACACAGAATATAACTGGATATAACATTTATAGGGAGAGTTGATCCAGGGAATATCCGATTGGCTCTCGGGGGATCAGGAAGTATTTTTTTCCCCTGCAGGAGCAAATTGGATCGTGCTTTGCTGGTTTTTTCCCTTCCTCTGTGTCAATTGTGGGTGTAGGATTATAACTTTTTTTTTTTTTTCTATGGTTGAACTGGATGGACTTTTGTCTTTTTTCAGCCAGACTAACTATGTAACAACATTGCCCGAAATGGATTTTAAGCATGAGCACTTTCAACATCAGTGGTGTTGGTCACACATGTGATATATGGATTGATCTATTGAATCAATTCTTTTGTATTTTGTTGTTAAGATCTATTTGAAATCATGATTTGCACAGCATCCCGTTCTATACTTAGTTTTATGTTTTATATGTATCAGCAGCTCTACATCATTTATTTTCATTATAAAGCAAATGCATTACTTTGTCATAAATCTGCCCCCACCCCTTCGCTTTTTATTGTTAAAGGGCCAGAAAAGAGTTGTGCAGCTCGTGTCCAGTGGAAAAATCTTCTGACTATTATCATTTTCATGAAGCTGTCAGTTTATTATGCTTTTGTGTGTTTTTTTTAGCTTTGCATCCATGTGGTGTTTGACTTCTTTCCCTTGTTACTATTAAATCCATGAACTGATTTTGCATTGATCATATATTTTTCAGGAGAGAGAATCTCTGAACGCCAACATTGTGGACGCAATAAACCAGGCCTCCGATTTCTGGGGGATCAAATGCCTGCGGTATGAGATTAAAGACATTAACGTGCCTCCTAAGGTCAGGGAGGCCATGCAGATGCAGGTAAAAATTGCAGGTCTGTTAAAAAAAAAAAAAAAAATGACTGTAGTTGGGCTTTAATTAAACCAAAAAATGTAATATATTTCAGCCTGCCAGTCTGTTGATGTGGTGGCTGCATTAGTTTTCTTTTTTATTAGGCTTTTTTGCCCCTTTATTTTCACCTGATGATCCTGCCAGTAACACACTTTCTGTCCTAAGGTGACTGCGTTATCTAACCGCACCGTATCTGTGGAAAAGCTATTCTGTCAGCCTAGGCTGCTCTCCTGATTAACCAGTTCCCAACCGCGCCATAGCCGAAGGACAGCTACAGCACGGTTGTGTAATCCTGGGACGTCCATTCCAGAACACGCCCCCCCTGCGCGCCCTCAGCGGCGTGCACCCAGCGCTGCCGGTAATCTGTGTCCAATGACACAGCAGGTCCCCGGATAAATACAGTTGCCGGTTATTATTATTATTATTATACAGTATTTATATAGCGCTGAAAGGTTTTCTCAGCGCTGTACAATATAGTGGGGGACAGAACATGAGACAAGACAGTAACAATACAATACTCGAGGGCCCTGTTCCCTGGAGCTTACAATCTAGGAGATCAGCTGCACTTTCCTCACACTGTCACAGCATCAGGAAAGTACTGCCAAGAACCGGCAATTGTCAGCGAAGGGATCGGCACTGATTGGTGCCCAGAAGTGCCACCCACCAGTTCCGCCCACCTGTTCCCAGCAGCCAATCAGTGATCACATGCAGAGTAGTAAGCAAGATGTCACTTCCTGACATCATTGCTTACTATGTGTGAGATCACATGGTACAGGGCCATTCACAACAGCCTTGTACCATGTGACAAGCTGTGACCAATCACAGCTCACACAGTATTTCTCAATGGCTGCAAGAATGCAGCCAAAGAGATAGAGAAATGATTGCTTTTACAGCCTTTATCGATGTAAAAGCAATCAGTGTAAAAAAAAAAAAAAAAAATCTTCATCACCCCTCTTAAGTGTCACCATGGTGACATGTACTGCTAGGGTGACAGTATGTAAAAAAAAACCATAAATATTAAAAAAGTAAATACATTTTTTTTATTTTTTTTTTAAATTATCATTTTTGGTTATAAACTACTTTGGTTTATGTTTTTTTTACTAAAAAGATAACTGAATACATTTTGACGAAGATTTATGAAGAGAGATTATTTATTTTCAAAATTTTATAAGAAAAACACTTTTTTTTCAAAAGTTTTGGACTTTTTCATTTTAATAGCGAAAAAAATTAAAATTCCAGCGGTGAATAAATACCACCAAAATAATCTGTCTCAAAAAAATGCTAAGATATTCATTTGGGTACAGTGTTGCATGACCGCGCAATTGTCATTCAAAGTGTGACAGCGCTGAAAATTGGCCTGGACAGGAAGGGGGGGAAAGTGTCCGGACTGGAAGGGGTTAAACATGAACAAAAAAAATGCAACAGCTCCGGCAGCGAAAAGGGTTACAATTTTGTAACTGTGGAAGGTTTCCAAGGGTATCCCAGACATTTAATTGCTGTAAATGGTTGTCACCAGGGGCAGACTGACCATTCGAGCACTCGGGCACGCCCGGGGTCAGTAGGGGGCCCCATGAAATGCCCCTGGTACCTTTTTATAGCCTTTTTTGGGTGTGGTTTGAGTGTGGGTGAGGACACAGGGGCCCCATGATACCCTATTGCCCGGGGGCCCCATGAGTTGTCAGTCCGCCCCTGGTTGTCACATAAGTGGGAGCTCCTACCACCGGCTGCACATTGTTGCCACGTGACCGGGAGCTGTCGGGGTGCAAGTGAGAATGCTCCCAGCACAGAGCACCGGGCGCTGGCTTTGTACATGTATGTGGTTGCACTTTGTTAAAGCGTCGTGCGGCCACATGTATGCGTACAGTCGGTAGCAACACGTTAACGTGAATGGGATGGGGAAAGCTAGGACAGATCTTTCAACAACTAAAAAGGTAAGCAGACATTTTTTTTTCTTTAATTTACGCTGTGCGAATTCTCCCACCTTGGCTGCTATTACATTTGTATTACACGGCTAAAAGGATAAAAATGTGAATG
>NW_028321658.1:0-46615 GCF_062004578.1 Staurois parvus | reverse complement strand
GAGCTGGGGGTTACTGCTGAGTGGGGGCTCAGCAGAGCTGGGGGTTACTGCTGAGTGGGGGCTCAGCAGAGCTGGGGGTTACTGCTGAGTGGGGGCTCAGCAGAGCTGGGGGTTACTGCTGAGTGGGGGCTCAGCAGAGCTGGGGGTTACTGCTGAGTGGGGGCTCAGCAGAGCTGGGGGTTACTGCTGAGCGGGGGCTCAGCAGAGCTGGGGGTTACTGCTGAGCGGGGGCTCAACAGAGCTGGGGGTTACTGCTGAGCGGGGGCTCAGCAGAGCTGGGGGTTACTGCTGGGCGGGGGCTCAGCAGATCTGGGGGTTACTGCTGAGCGGGGGCTCAGCAGATCTGGGGGTTACTGCTGAGCGGGGGCTCAGCAGAGCTGGGGGTTACTGCTGAGCGGGGGCTCAGCAGAGCTGGGGGTTACTGCTGAGCGGGGGCTCAGCAGAGCTGGGGGTTACTGCTGAGCGGGGGCTCAGCAGAGCTGGGGGTTACTGCTGGGCGGGGGCTCAGCAGAGCTGGGGGTTACTGCTGGGCGGGGGCTCAGCAGAGCTGGGGGTTACTGCTGGGCGGCGGATCAGCAGAGCTGGGGGTTACTGCTGGGCGGCGGATCAGCAGAGCTGGGGGTTACTGCTGGGCGGCGGATCAGCAGAGCTGGGGGTTACTGCTGGGCGGCGGATCAGCAGAGCTGGGGGTTACTGCTGGGCGGCGGATCAGCAGAGCTGGGGGTTACTGCTGAGCGAGGGTACTGTTGAGCAGGGGATCTGCTGAGTTGGGGGTGCTTCTGGGCCCCTTGTAAAACAAATAGAAAATCAACACACACGGGGAATCTGCCAAGCTACATTAAAACTTCAAAAAAGCCTCGCAGAAGCATCCGAGCATGTTGAAGCGGTATTCGCTGTAGTGAATGTTGAAGTCGATGCAAGTGTAAACAAGCCCTAGGGGTGTATCATGTAGTGTCACTTAATGCCGTGCCACCGTGCATCAGATAGAAGTCTGCTTTCATTCTTTGCATTCCATCCTCCATCTTTATAGCGCTTTGTTCACAATAAGCCTCGTTATGGACGTGCCGATCCGCAGACAGAAGACCTGGCATAGCTCTGAGGGCTCAGGCAAGGTCAGGGTCCCCCTCTCCTACAGAACGTGAGCAGGAAGCTGGAGACCCCCCACAAGGGCTGTGTATGGGTTCCAGTGCCGGCTCTGATTACAAGCTCTCCCCGGTCAGGGAGCCATGTGCAATAGTTGTAGGCAGCACAAAGGGTTATTTAACCCTTTCATGCCCCGAGGAGCTCTCTAGGGCACGCCGTTCCCCTCTGTGAGAACCCCGCTCTGTATTTGTCTTGTTGGCTTAATTAGAACGGGAACCGCTGGAAATTTTGCCATGACTCTTAAATAAATGGAGCCGTTTGTGTTTAAGGATCTGAACATGTTTACCCCCCCCCCCCCCCCACCAGGCCTGTTATTTTCTCAGCTTTATGATGGGGAAATTTTCACGTGTCAGAAGCAGCTGAGTTTTTGTTTAGTTACAAAGCAGAACTTAAAGTGGTTGCAAACCTCTCCAAGACATTAAGGTTTGGTGGCTGACGATTGGCAACGCAAACTTTCAGCTCCCTCCACGGATGAAGGTCTGGAGACTGGCTAGGCCACTCCAGGACCTTAATGTGCTTCTTCTTGAGCCGCTCCTTTGTTGCCTTGGCCGTGTGTTTTGGGTCATTGTCATGCTGGAACACCCATCCACGACCCATTTTCAATGCCCTGGTGAGGGAAGAAGGTTCTCACCCAAGATTTGATGGTACATTGCCCCGTCCATCGTCCCTTTGATGCGGTGCAGTTGTCCTGTCCACTTAGCAAAAAAAACACCCCCAAGCAGAATGTTTCCACCACCATGTTTCACAGTTGGGATAGTGTTCTTGGGGTCATAGGCAGCATTCCTCCTCCTCTTCCAAACACTTTGAGTTGATGCCAAAAGAGCTGGATTTTGGTCTCCTCTGACCACAACACTTCCCACCAGTCCTCCTCTGCATCATTCAGATGTTCAGTGGTAGACTTCAGACGGGCCGGGACATGTGCTTTCTTGAGCAGAGGGACCTTGCGGGCACTGCAGGATTTCAGTACTTGTCGGCGTAGTGTGTTACCAATTGTTTTCTTGGTGACTGTGGTCCCAGCTGCCTGGAGATCATTGACAAGATCCTCACGTGTAGTTCTGGGATGATTCCTCACTGTTCTCATGATCATTGACACTCCATGAGGTGAGATCTTGCATGGTGCACCAGACCTAGGGAGACTGACACTTGTTTTGTGTTTCTTCCATTTGTGAATGATTGCACCAACTGTTGTCACCTTCTCACCAAGCTGCTTGGCCATAGTTTGGTAGCCGAGTCCAGCCTTGTGTAGGTCTACAATCTTGTCCCTGACATCCTTGGACAGCTCTTTGGTCTTTGCCATGGTGGAGAGTTTGGAATCTGATGGTTTGATTGCTCCTGTGGACAGGTGTCTTTTATACAGGTAACACAATGAGATTAGCAGCACTCCCTTTAAGAGACTGCTTCTAATCTCAGCTTGTTACCTGTATGAGAGACACCTGGGAGCCAGAAATCCTGCTGAATGGTAGGGGATCAAATCCTTCTTTCCCTCATGAACATGCAGATCAGTCATTCTTTGTTAGACGCATTTCTGCTGAATTTGTTGTTGTATTCTGTCTCTCAGTGTTACAATACACCGTACATTCCATTTTTAGACCGATCATTTCTTTGTGAGGGGCGAACATTCAACATCAGCCGGGGATCAAATACGCACTTCCTTCACTAAGTGTGTGTGTATGTGTATATATGTGTGTGTGTGTGTGTGTGTATGTGTATATATGTGTGTGTGTGTGTGTGTATATGTGTATATATATGTGTGTGTGTGTGTGTGGATATTTTTTTTTTCTTTTTTTTTTATCCGTGTATTTTTTCTAAAAAAATATATATTCATTTTTAAAAACTGCATGTTTTGGCCAAGTGCATTTTGAATTTTCGATTTTGGCACCAGAATTTTCATTTCGGTGCACCACTAGTGAACAGAGCCCAAGCCTGCCTGCCATCCTTTGGGGACAAGGGATGGAATTCCATCCATGGCCAGCCTATGAGAACATTCTCTATTTGAAATCTGCTGATTCAGAATTGTATTCTTCTTGCCCACACACAACCATTTGTCCTCATTGAAGGTGTCCTTGGTGCAGACCACCGTACGTTTTTCAGGATCACCGCAGTCCAAGGTCATTCCTCGGCTGCGGCTCTTTCATCGCCTCGGCCCCCGGGCCCCATTGTTAGTCATTCTCCGTGGCCTCTGATGGTCATAACCTCGTCTCATTATGCCGAGTCCTTGTGAAAGCTTGTTCTTGTGTCTGTTCCCGGGAGTTGTATCCCGTATGTAACAAGTAGTTGCAAGTTATAAAACTTAAAAGAACATACCATGTAGAAGTGCGTGTGTCAGCTTTATTCCGCTGTCTTAATCAGCAGTTAGAAGGTATCTGTCAAATGTGACGGGCTTATAAATGTGAAGTGGCCAGACCTCCACCCTCTGGGGCCGCTTTAATCTTCAGTGTCTAAGTCAGGTTAGTCATAGATGGAGCAATCTTTCCTCCTTTCGTTCTCGGCGTTGATCTGCTTTGTCCTGCAAGCTATTTACGCCATTTCCTCACCTATTAAGTGTGCTTGGCAGCCATGGGTAATGCCAGCCGGGCATCTCATGTTAGCCGGGCTTGACAAATTTGCTTTCATTCTAGTAGCCAGCTAAAAAAAAGTTAGGCTTTTTTTTTTTGCATAGCTTGGGTTGTCAGCGTCTGGGGCAAGGCAACAAGATTCACACGATTTGCCCCGCAACATTCACGGCAAAACTGCTGCACGTTTTAGGGGCCATTGAAAATAATGGCGCCTGAATCTGCGTTTTTGCGATCGCAGCCCTCCCAAAACCCCCAGGGGTGAATGGAGCCGCCCTGGTTCACACATATGCCATTCTGGATGTGTTGTTAAACTCAGATTTGCATGACAGGCTAGATATCATGTGTTCCTATGGAGGTGGTTTACACAGGTGGGATCCACACTCATTGCATTTTGAGTGCCATTATAAAAATGGTTGTTTTTGCATTGCATTGCATTGCATTTTTGCATTGCAGCCAATGGGAGGCGTTTTTGCATTGCAGCCAATGGGAGGCGTTTTTGCGTTGCAGCCAATGGGAGGCGTTTTTGCGTTGCAGCCAGTGGGAGGCGTTTTTGCATTGCAGCCAGTGGGAGGCGTTTTTGCATTGCAGCCAATGGGAGGCGTTTTTGCATTGCAGCCAATGGGAGGCGTTTTTGCATTGCAGCCAGTGGGAGGCGTTTTTGCATTGCAGCCAGTGGGAGGCGTTTTTGCGTTGCAGCCAATGGGAGGCGTTTTTGCGTTGCAGCCAGTGGGAGGCGTTTTTGCGTTGCAGCCAGTGGGAGGCGTTTTTGCGTTGCAGCCAGTGGGAGGCGTTTTTGCGTTGCAGCCAGTGGGAGGCGTTTTTGCGTTGCAGCCAGTGGGAGGCGTTTCTGCGTTGCAGCCAGTGGGAGGCGTTTCTGCGTTGCAGCCAGTGGGAGGCGTTTCTGCGTTGCAGCCAGTGGGAGGCGTTTCTGCGTTGCAGCCAGTGGGAGGCGTTTCTGCGTTGCAGCCAGTGGGAGGCGTTTCTGCGTTGCAGCCAGTGGGAGGCGTTTCTGCGTTGCAGCCAGTGGGAGGCGTTTCTGCGTTGCAGCCAGTGGGAGGCGTTTCTGCGTTGCAGCCAGTGGGAGGCGTTTCTGCGTTGCAGCCAGTGGGAGGCGTTTCTGCGTTGCAGCCAGTGGGAGGCGTTTCTGCGTTGCAGCCAGTGGGAGGCGTTTCTGCGTTGCAGCCAGTGGGAGGCGTTTCTGCGTTGCAGCCAGTGGGAGGCGTTTCTGCGTTGCAGCCAGTGGGAGGCGTTTCTGCGTTGCAGCCAGTGGGAGGCGTTTCTGCGTTGCAGCCAGTGGGAGGCGTTTCTGCGTTGCAGCCAGTGGGAGGCGTTTCTGCGTTGCAGCCAGTGGGAGGCGTTTCTGCGTTGCAGCCAGTGGGAGGCGTTTCTGCGTTGCAGCCAGTGGGAGGCGTTTCTGCGTTGCAGCCAGTGGGAGGCGTTTCTGCGTTGCAGCCAGTGGGAGGCGTTTCTGCGTTGCAGCCAGTGGGAGGCGTTTTTGCATGGAAGCCAATGGGAGGCATTTTTTGCATGGAAGCCAATGGGAGGCTTTATTTTCTAACAAGGTCTCTAACATCCACCAGCTCCGTGATGTCGTCATGGAGGAGAGGAAGAGGACTCCAGTGGCAACCTGTGAAGCTCTGGTGACCTCCGTGCCCAAGAGGGTTAAGGCAGTGCTGGAAAATAATGGCGGCCACACAAAATATTGACCCTTTGGGCCCAATTTGGACCTTGTCACTTAGGGGTGGACTCACTTTTGTTTCCAGCGGTTTAGACATTAATGGCGGAGTGTTGAGTTATTTTGAGGGGACAGCAAATTTACAGGTTATACAAGCTGTACACTGACTACGTCACATTGTAGCAAAGTGTCATTTCTTCAGGGTTGTCACAGGAAAAGAGAGAATCAAATATTTACAAAAATGTGAGGGGGGGACTCACTGCTGGGAGATACTGTGTGTGTATCTATCTATCTATCTATCTAGTCTGGGGGAGGGGCGGACTCACTTCTGGAAGATCCTGTATGTATGTACCTCCGCCTCATAGGGTGAGCGTCCTGTCTGCGATCCTGACTTCACTACAGTATGGCCTACACCCTTGGAAGCTGTTTTTCTTCTTTAACTACTTGCCAACCGCAGACAGCCGAATGACGGCTACACTGCGGTCGGCCAGTTCTGGGAGGGCGTCATATGACATCCTCCCAGAACGTGCCCTCCTGCGCCCCCGGCGATCTCCGTGATCGCTGTGTCCTACGGATCACGTGATGTGGTAAAAGGCCAATCACAGCGGCCTTTTACCACATGATCAGCTGTGTCCAATGACACGCTGATCACCGGGAAATGCAATTGCCGGTTCTCGGCTGCACTTTCCTCATGCTGTCAGAGCGCGAGGAAAGTACTGCCGAGAACCGGTAGTTGTCAGAGCGGGGATCGGCACCCATCATCAGTGCCCTGATGATCGGTGCCCAGCAGTGCCACCCACCAGTTCCGCTCACCTGTGCCACCCACCAGTGCCACACACCGGTGCCACCCACCTGTGCCCAGCAGTGCCACCCAGCAGTGCTGCCAGTCAGTGCCACCAGTCAGCGCCCAGCGGTTGTGCCAGTCAGTGCCACCTATCAGTGCTGCCTATCCGTGCCACCTCAGTGCTGCCTATAAGTGCCGCCTATCAGTGCCTATCAGTGCAGCCTCATCAACGCACATCAGTGAAGGAGAAAAATTACCTGTTTGAAAAATTTTATAATAGAAACAAAGAAACTTTTTTTTTTTTTTTTTCAAATCTTTTGCATTTTTTTGGTTGTAGCGCAAATAGTAAAGCGCCCAGTGGGGAGTAAATACCACCAAAAGAAAGCTCTATTTGTGAGAAAAATGATAAAAATTTCATATGGGTACAATGTTGCATGACCGCGCAATTGTCAATCAAAGTGCGACAGCGCTGAAAGCTGAAAATTGGCCTGGTAAAGAAGGGGGTATAAGTGCCCGGTAGGCAAGTGGTTAAAAACAGAGATTTATATTCTTCAATACATACAATAAAGAGGATGGACAAGTTGTGCTGGGTCTTGTAGTTCCACAACAGCTGGAGAGACCAGTTCCTTTGCCCCCCCCTATTTGCAGTGAAATGGTGTCCTTGTCCCATCTGTCAGAGAGGAGTGATGGGCTCTCCATGCTGAATGGCCCTCCTTGTGCCGGCTCCTCTCAGATGACATCATAATACAGAACACTCAGCACGGTGTCACACTTTCCTTACAGCACATTCCAGTCCGCTGAGGTCACACCATGCGGGGAATCTGTGATGCAGGAAGTGAAAGGACTAGAAATGAGACTTGGGATTGTCCGGGTTCAAAAAAAAATACAAAAAACAATCCTCCTTCCTTTCAGGAAATGAGACATCAGATAGGCTGCTGTTCTGTCATTTATCATCATCGGCCCGATTCCCCCCACCCTGCGCTGTGCATTGTATTCAGGAACCGCTGGACAGATCTCCACTGTATGTGTTATATGGAGAGATCTGTACTATATACTGTGTGTGTTATATGGAGAGATCTGTACTATATACTGTGTGTGTTATATGGAGAGATCTGTACTATATACTGTATGTGTGTTATATGGAGAGATCTGTACTATATACAGTGTTATATGGAGAGATCTGTACTATATACTGTGTGTGTTATATGGAGAGATCTGTACTATATACTGTGTGTGTTATATGGAGAGATCTGTACTATATACTGTGTGTGTTATATGGAGAGATCTGTACTATATACTGTGTGTGTTATATGAAGAGATCTGTACTATATACTGTGTGTGTTATATGGAGAGATCTGTACTATATACTGTGTGTTATATGGAGAGATCTGTACTATATACTGTGTGTGTTATATGGAGAGATCTGTACTATATACTGTGTGTGTTATATGGAGAGATCTGTACTATATACTGTGTGTGTTATATGGAGAGATCTGTACTATATACTGTGTGTTATATGGAGAGATCTGTACTGTATACTGTATGTGTGTTATATGGAGAGATCTGTACTATATACTGTGTGTGTTATATGGAGAGATCTGTACTATATACTGTGTGTTATATGGAGAGATCTGTACTATATACTGTGTGTTATATGGAGAGATCTGTACTATATACTGTGTGTGTTATATGGAGAGATCTGTACTATATACTGTGTGTGTTATATGGAGAGATCTGTACTATATACTGTGTGTTATATGGAGAGATCTGTACTATATACTGTGTGTGTTATATGGAGAGATCTGTACTATATACAGTGTGTGTTATATGGAGAGATCTGTACTATATACTGTGTGTGTGTTATATGGAGAGATCTGTACTATATACTGTATGTGTTATATGGAGAGATCTGTACTATATACAGTGTGTGTGTTATATGGAGAGATCTGTACTATATACTGTATGTGTTATATGGAGAGATCTGTACTATATACAGTGTGTTATATGGAGAGATCTGTACTATATACAGTGTGTGTGTTATATGGAGAGATCTGTACTATATACAGTGTGTGTTATATGGAGAGATCTGTACTATATACAGTGTGTGTTATATGGAGAGATCTGTACTATATACTGTATGTGTTATATGGAGAGATCTGTACTATATACAGTGTGTGTTATATGGAGAGATCTGTACTATATACAGTGTGTGTGTTATATGGAGAGATCTGTACTATATACAGTGTGTGTTATATGGAGAGATCTGTACTATATACAGTGTGTGTTATATGGAGAGATCTGTACTATATACTGTGTGTGTTATATGGAGAGATCTGTACTATATACTGTGTTATATGGAGAGATCTGTACTATATACTGTGTTATATGGAGAGATCTGTACTATATACTGTGTGTGTTATATGGAGAGATCTGTACTATATACAGTATGTGTGTTATATGGAGAGATCTGTACTATATACAGTGTGTGTTATATGGAGAGATCTGTACTATATACTGTGTGTGTTATATGGAGAGATCTGTACTATATACTGTGTGTGTGTTATATGGAGACATCTGTACTATATACTGTGTGTGTTATATGGAGAGATCTGTACTATATACAGTGTGTGTTATATGGAGAGATCTGTACTATATACTGTGTGTGTGTTATATGGAGAGATCTGTACTATGTACTGTGTGTGTGTTATATGGAGAGATCTGTACTATGTACTGTATGTGTGTTATATGGAGAGATCTGTACTATATACTGTGTGTGTTATATGGAGAGATCTGTACTATATACAGTATGTGTGTTATATGGAGAGATCTGTACTATATACAGTGTGTGTTATATGGAGAGATCTGTACTATATACAGTGTGTGTTATATGGAGAGATCTGTACTATATACTGTGTGTGTTATATGGAGAGATCTGTACTATATACTGTGTGTGTTATATGGAGAGATCTGTACTATATACTGTGTGTGTTATATGGAGAGATCTGTACTATATACTGTGTGTGTTATATGGAGAGATCTGTACTATATACTGTGTGTTATATGGAGAGATCTGTACTATATACTGTATGTGTGTTATATGGAGAGATCTGTACTATATACTGTGTGTTATATGGAGAGATCTGTACTATATACTGTATGTGTGTTATATGGAGAGATCTGTACTATATACTGTGTGTGTTATATGGAGAGATCTGTACTATATACTGTGTGTGTTATATGGAGAGATCTGTACTATATACAGTGTGTGTTATATGGAGAGATCTGTACTATATACAGTGTGTGTGTTATATGGAGAGATCTGTACTATATACAGTGTGTGTGTTATATGGAGAGATCTGTACTATATACTGTATGTGTGTTATATGGAGAGATCTGTACTATATACTGTATGTGTTATATGGAGAGATCTGTACTATATACAGTGTGTGTGTTATATGGAGAGATCTGTACTATATACTGTGTGTTATATGGAGAGATCTGTACTATATACTGTATGTGTTATATGGAGAGATCTGTACTATATACTGTATGTGTGTTATATGGAGAGATCTGTACTATATACAGTGTGTGTGTTATATGGAGAGATCTGTACTATATACAGTGTGTTATATGGAGAGATCTGTACTATATACTGTATGTGTGTTATATGGAGAGATCTGTACTATATACGGTGTGTGTTATATGGAGAGATCTGTACTATATATACTGTGTGTTATATGGAGAGATCTGTACTATATACTGTGTGTGTTATATGGAGAGATCTGTACTATATACTGTATGTGTGTTATATGGAGAGATCTGTACTATATACAGTGTGTGTGTTATATGGAGAGATCTGTACTATATACTGTATGTGTTATATGGAGAGATCTGTACTATATACTGTGTGTGTTATATGGAGAGATCTGTACTATATACTGTGTGTGTTATATGGAGAGATCTGTACTATATACTGTGTGTGTTATATAAAGAGATCTGTACTATATACTGTGTGTGTTATATGGAGAGATCTGTACTATATACTGTATGTGTGTTATATGGAGAGATCTGTACTATATACTGTGTGTGTTATATGGAGAGATCTGTACTATATACTGTGTGTGTTATATGGAGAGATCTGTACTATATACAGTGTGTGTTATATGGAGAGATCTGTACTATATACTGTGTGTTATATGGAGAGATCTGTACTATATACTGTGTGTTATATGGAGAGATCTGTACTATATACTGTGTGTTATATGGAGAGATCTGTACTATATACTGTGTGTGTTATATGGAGAGATCTGTACTATATACTGTGTGTGTTATATGGAGAGATCTGTACTATATACTGTGTGTGTGTGTTATATGGAGAGATCTGTACTATATACTGTATGTGTGTTATATGGAGAGATCTGTACTATATACTGTGTGTGTTATATGGAGAGATCTGTACTATATACTGTATGTGTTATATGGAGAGATCTGTACTATATACAGTGTGTGTTATATGGAGAGATCTGTACTATACAGTCATGGCCGAAATTGTTGGCACCCTTGATATTTCTCCAGGAAATCATGTATTTCTCACGAAACGTATTGCATTAACACATGTTTTGCTATACACATGTTTATTCCCTTTGTGTGTATTGGGACAAAACAAAAAAAGGGAGGAAAGAAAGCAAATTCGACATAATGTCACACAAACCTCCAAAAATGGGCTGGACAAAAGTATTGGCACCCTTTCACAACTGCGGATAAATAAGAATGTTACAAGCATGTGATGCTCCTGTAAACTCACCTGGGGCAAGTAACAGGTGTGGGCAATATAGAAATCACACCTGAAAGCAGATAAAAAGGAGAGACGTTCACTTAACCTTTGCATTGTGTGTCTGTCTGTGCCACACTAAGCATGGACAACAGAAAGAGGAGACGAGAACTGTCTGAGGACCTGAGAACCAAAATTGTGGCAAAATATCAACAATCTCAAGGTTACAAGTCCATCTCCAGAGAACTAGATTTGCCTTTGTCCACAGTGCGCAACATTATCAAGAAGTTTGCAACCCATGGCACTGTAGCTAATCTCCCTGGTCGTGGACGGATGAGGAAAATTGATGAAAGATTGCAACGCAGAATAGTCCGGATGGTGGATAAGCAGCCCCAAACATGTTCCAAAGACATTCAAGCTGTCCTGCAGGCTCAGGGAGCATCAGTGTCAGCGCGAACTATCCGTCGACATTTAAATGAAATGAAACGCTATGGCAGGAGACCCAGGAGGACCCCACTGCTGACACAGAGACATAAAAAAGCAAGACTACAGTTTGCCAAAATGTACTTGAGTAAGCCAAAAGCCTTCTGGGAAAACGTCTTGTGGACAGATGAGACCAAGATAGAGCTTTTCGGTAAAGCACATCATTCTACTGTTTACCGAAAACGGAATGAGGTCTACAAAGAACAAAACACAGTACCTACGGTAAAATATGGTGGAGGTTCAATGATGTTTTGGGGTTGTTTTGCTGCCTCTGGCACTGGGTGCCTTGACTGTGTGCAAGGCATCATGAAATCTGAGGATTACCAAAGGATTTTGGGTCGCACTGTAGGGCCCAGTGTCAGAAAGCTGGGTTTGCGTCCAAGATCCTGGGTCTTCCAGCAGGACAATGACCCCAAACATACGTCAAAAAGCACTCAGAAATGGATGGCAAAGAAGCGCTGGAGAGTTCTGAAGTGGCCAGCAATGAGCCCAGATCTAAATCCCATTGAACACCTGTGGAGAGATCTTAAAATTGCTGTTGGGAAAAGGTGTCCTTCCAATAAGAGAGACCTGGAGCTGTTTGCAAAGGAAGAGTGGTCCAAAATTCCGGGTGAGAGGTGTCAGAAGCTTATTGATGGTTATAGGAAGCGACTGATTTCAGTTATGTTTTCCAAAGGGTGTGCAACCAAATATTAAGTTAAGGGTGCCAATACTTTTGCCCAGCCCATTTTTGGGGTTTTGTGTGACATTATGTCATATTTGCTTTTCTGCCTCTGTTTTATATTTGTTCCAATACATACAAAGGGAATAAACATGTGTATAGCAAAACATGTGTTAATGCAATACCTTTTTTGTGTGAAATACTTGATTTTCAGGAAAAATATCAAGGGTGCCAACAATTTCGGCCATGACTGTATACTGTATGTGTGTTATATGGAGAGATCTGTACTATATACGGTGTGTGTTATATGGAGAGATCTGTACTATATACGGTGTGTGTTATATGGAGAGATCTGTACTATATACTGTGTGTGTTATATGGAGAGATCTGTACTATATACTGTGTGTGTTATATGGAGAGATCTGTACTATATACTGTGTGTTATATGGAGAGATCTGTACTATATACTGTGTGTTATATGGAGAGATCTGTACTATATACAGTGTGTTATATGGAGAGATCTGTACTATATACAGTGTGTGTGTTATATGGAGAGATCTGTACTATATACTGTATGTGTGTTATATGGAGAGATCTGTACTATATACTGTGTGTTATATGGAGAGATCTGTACTATATACTGTGTGTGTTATATGGAGAGATCTGTACTATATACTGTGTGTGTTATATGGAGAGATCTGTACTATATACTGTGTGTTATATGGAGAGATCTGTACTATATACAGTGTGTGTGTTATATGGAGAGATCTGTACTATATACAGTGTGTGTTATATGGAGAGATCTGTACTATATACTGTGTGTTATATGGAGAGATCTGTACTATATACCCCTTCTTCTACTGTCCCCTATCCATCTGCTGATAGTACGGAGCTCTAGGAGTCACTCTGCACATGCTCAGTTTGGTGTGTATTGCTAGGGATTTTCTTTTTCTTGGAAGAGTGCATGCGATCAGCACAGGGCCCATCAGCACTGACCAGACAAAGGTCAGGGGTTCTGCATCCTCCTAGAGGAGAATGAAAACTCCTCCTACAAGCTTTAACCAGTGCTCTGCTGGACACTTGATAGAAGTCACAGCCCCACTGCATGGGAAACCTTTTTTTTTTTTTTTTTTGCTCGGAAATGTTCTTTAAATGCACCTTACCTTATTCCTCGCTCCCCTTCCAGCGCACTTCTGCTCCGGGTTGTAGGGGGGCTCTCGTATAATCAAGACCCGCATTGTATGTGATGATGTCACTGGTGATGTCAGTGTGCAACCACCATCTTGGCTGCCCTAGAGTAGATACCGCGAGGGACCAGTAGCACGGTGTGGAGGAAGCCGGCTGGAGCAAGGGGTGCAGTACAGAACACGGGTTATTCCTCAATCCCTAGACCCATCCACAATTTAACCCTTGCAGTTTGGGGAGGTCCTTGTGCAATGGGGTTCTTTTTCTGGTTCCCAGAGTTGGACTTTAGCCCGGGTTCACGTACATGCGGTGCGGTATATCGCATGTGATTCGCACAGGAACCGCACCGCATTCCTCTGCAAATCACATGGGGTTTGTGTGCGGTGCGATCGAAGTCGTACATTTTGTATGGCTCTAATCGCACCGCGCCCGCACCAAAAAGGTGCAGTACACTTTTTGCATGGGTATTCACACCTATGTGATCCCATTCTGCACATCGCACTGCATTTTGTGGACCGCTTTTGGGGTCTTAACCAGGGTGGATCTGATTTAAATCACTAGTCAGTAAGGCTTGATATAAATCCTAATCCTAATTCTTGCTGGTATAACTTTAATATACAAGTAGATGAAGATTTGTAGAATAACAACTTTTCATATTCGTTTTTTATCCCCAGTTTAATAGGTTAATCATTCATATTTGGACAACTTTTCTGTTGTACTTAGGAAGGAGAAAAATAATCATTACCTTAATAATAACAATTTAAATAGATTTATTCAACTGAAACGATAACATTCCAGCATCTGTGATTTGCTTAAACATCCATGTTTGGTAACTAATTTGGCTAAACAAAATGTATATATTTGAAGAAACTTAGACTGTCGGCCCCTCCCTCCTCGCACTGTCGGCCCCTCCCTCCTCGCACTGTCGGCCCCTCCCTCCTCGCACTGTCGGCCCCTCCCTCCTCGCACTGTCGGCCCCTCCCTCCTCGCACTGTCGGCCCCTCCCTCCTCGCACTGTCGGCCCCTCCCTCCTCGCACTGTCGGCCCCTCCCTCCTCGCACTGTCGGCCCCTCCCTCCTCGCACTGTCGGCCCCTCCCTCCTCGCACTGTCGGCCCCTCCCTCCTCGCACTGTCGGCCCCTCCCTCCTCGCACTGTCGGCCCCTCCCTCCTCGCACTGTCGGCCCCTCCCTCCTCGCACTGTCGGCCCCTCCCTCCTCGCACTGTCGGCCCCTCCCTCCTCGCACTGTCGGCCCCTCCCTCCTCGCACTGTCGGCCCCTCCCTCCTCGCACTGTCGGCCCCTCCCTCCTCGCACTGTCGGCCCCTCCCTCCTCGCACTGTCGGCCCCTCCCTCCTCGCACTGTCGGCCCCTCCCTCCTCGCACTGTCGGCCCCTCCCTCCTCGCACTGTCGGCCCCTCCCTCCTCGCACTGTCGGCCCCTCCCTCCTCGCACTGTCGGCCCCTCCCTCCTCGCACTGTCGGCCCCTCCCTCCTCACACTTAGTGTCACTTTCTTCTTGTGCAGATCTATTCCACTTCAAACAATCAGAAAAATATTGTTTCTATTCTATTCACTGAACTTCTTGAAACTTAGCAGTGAAGGGGTTGATTCTGTATTCATAGGTTTGTAGAAGTTAGGATGAAGGTCTTTTTCTTAACTCTGTTCATGTTATAACATTTTTGCTGTGAAGAGGCGGCATGTGATCTCCGCTGAGTCAAATTCAGTTTTGAGAACTGCAAAAGTAAACCAATCATCTGTGATAATATCTTGTAGGCAGAGAAACTGCCCAATAATCTTACAGAAACCTCTGGAAGAGCGTGACATTGTGAATGGATTCATGGAATTTATTTACCAAAAAAAATAAACACGTACAGCCTTATTCTACATAATTAAACAAATCTTTATTTCATGATGGAATAACCTTTGGATGGTAATTTATTTTCCTCAAAAAGCATTTTATTTAAAAAAAATCCGATTTAAATGAAAACTATTTTTTTTTAAAAAAATTAAAAAAAAATCATTGATTTTTATCCACCCTGGTCTTAACGTACACCCCCCCAGCGGTTCGCATGAACGGGGTGCGTTTCTGATGCGGTGTGGTATTTGCACAGAAAACGCTGCAAATTCTGCACCACATCAGTGTGAACCCGGGCTGAATCAAGAATAGTTGTGCGGTTCCTGTGTGAATCACGTGATTTGTGTGTGGTGCGGTGCTGTTCCTGTGCGAATCACATGTGATTTGTATGTGGTGCGGTGCTGTTCCTGTGCGATTCGCATGCGATTTGCGTGTGGTGTGGTTCCTGTGCGAATCGCATGCGATTTGCGTGTGGTGTGGTTCCTGTGCGAATCGCATGCGATTTGTGTGAGGTGCGGTTCCTGTGCGAATCATATGTAAATTTTGTGTGGTGCGGTTCCTGTGCGAATCGCATGCGATTTGTGTGAGGTGCGGTTCCTGTGCGAATCATATGTAAATTGTGTGTGGTGCGGTTCCTGTGCAAATCACATGCGATTTGTGTGTGGTGCGGTTCCTGTGCATGTAAATTGTAAATATGTAAATTGTGTGTGGTGCGGTTCTTGTGCAAATCGCATGCGATTTGTGTGTGGTGCGGTTCCTTGCGAATCATATGCGATTTGTGTGTGGTGTGGTGCGGTTCCTTGCGAATCATATGCGATTTGTGTGTGGTGCGGTTCCTGTGCGAATTACATGCGATTTGTGTGCGTGGTGTGGTTCCTGTGCGAATTACATGCGATGTGCTGCACCGCACAAGTGTGAACCCGGCCCACAGCCCAGCCGGTTGCAGACGGCACTCATTCACAGGACTTGCTTGCCGTGAGCCTCGGATTGCATCACATTGTGTTTTGGTTTTTGGTCTTTGCAGCCGTAGCAGAATTTTTCGGTCCCGGCAGAGCTGGGGGTGACGTCATCTGGTTGCCACATGTTCACAGAAGTGCCTTGCCGAGGATGTCTGTCAGTAGCCGCCTGTGACATCATCTGCCATGGAAGGGCCTGGGAATGGATGTATTCGGCTTCATAGTGGCAGAATCTACCATCTTCTGTTATCTCCTAACGGCTCATGTACACCGCTGCTGATAAACTGACGTTCGGGAGCTGTTCTTTTTCTAGTGTCCCAATCTTATCTCCTGATAAGACATATGGTGTGGCGACACGCTGCACATGCTCAGTTTGGTGTGTATTGCTAGAGAGGTTTTTTGTTTTTCGTCTTGGGAGAGTGCGTGTGATCAGCACTGTCCGGATAGAAGTTGGGGGTCCTGCATCCTCCTAGAGCAGAAAGAAAACTCCTATATTCTTTAACCAGTGCTGTGCTGAACACTGATAGATGTCACAAGACTGCTAAATACCTTTTGTCATCAGCAGTTTATATTTACTAAAATAATTGCATTTCCGTCTTCTGTGTACTGTGGGAGACCAGATATACTGACTTCAGGGTCCAGGGAGACCGAATATAGTGAATGTGGGGTCCGGAGAGAGAGCAGATATAGTGAATGTGGGATCCGGGGAGAGCGGATATAGTGAATGCAGGGTCCGGGGAGAGAGCAGATATAGTGAATGTGGGATCCGGGGAGAGCAGATATAGTGACTTCAGGGTCCAGGGAGACCGAATATAGTGAATGTGGGGTCCGGAGAGAGAGCAGATATAGTGAATGTAGGATCCGGGGAGAGCGGATATAGTGAATGCGGGGTCTGGGGAGACCAGATACAGTGAATGCGGGGTCCGGGGAGACCGGATATAGTGAATGCGGGGTCCGGGGAGACCGGATATAGTGAATGCGGGGTCCGGGGAGAGCGGATATAGTGAATGCGGGGTCCGGGGAGAGCGGATATAGTGAATGCAGGGTCCGGGGAGAGCGGATATAGTGAATGCGGGGTCCGGGGAGACCAGATATAGTGACTTCAGGGTCCAGGGAGACCGAATATAGTGAATGTGGGGTCCGGAGAGAGAGCAGATATAGTGAATGTAGGATCCGGGGAGAGCGGATATAGTGAATGCGGGGTCTGGGGAGACCAGATACAGTGAATGCAGGGTCCGGGGAGACCGGATATAGTGAATGGGGGGTCCGGGGAGAGCGGACATAGTGAATGCGGAGTCCGGGGAGAGCGGACATAGTGAATGCGGAGTCCGGGGAGAGCGGACATAGTGAATGCGGAGTCCGGGGAGAGCGGACATAGTGAATGCGGAGTCCGGGGAGAGCGGACATAGTGAATGCGGAGTCCGGGGAGAGCGGACATAGTGAATGCGGAGTCCGGGGAGAGCGGACATAGTGAATGCGGAGTCCGGGGAGAGCGGACATAGTGAATGCGGAGTCCGGGGAGAGCGGACATAGTGAATGCGGAGTCCGGGGAGAGCGGACATAGTGAATGCGGGGTCCGGGGAGAGCGGACATAGTGAATGCGGGGTCCGGGGAGAGCGGACATAGTGAATGCGGGGTCCGGGGAGAGCGGACATAGTGAATGCGGGGTCCGGGGAGAGCGGACATAGTGAATGCGGGGTCCGGGGAGAGCGGACATAGTGAATGCGGGGTCCGGGGAGAGCGGACATAGTGAATGCGGGGTCCGGGGAGAGCGGACATAGTGAATGCGGGGTCCGGGGAGAGCGGACATAGTGAATGCGGGGTCCGGGGAGAGCGGACATAGTGAATGCGGGGTCCGGGGAGAGCGGACATAGTGAATGCGGGGTCCGGGGAGAGCGGACATAGTGAATGCGGGGTCCGGGGAGAGCGGACATAGTGAATGCGGGGTCCGGGGAGAGCGGACATAGTGAATGCGGGGTCCGGGGAGAGCGGACATAGTGAATGCGGGGTCCGGGGAGAGCGGACATAGTGAATGCGGGGTCCGGGGAGAGCGGACATAGTGAATGCGGGGTCCGGGGAGAGCGGACATAGTGAATGCGGGGTCCGGGGAGAGCGGACATAGTGAATGCGGGGTCCGGGGAGAGCGGACATAGTGAATGCGGGGTCCGGGGAGAGCGGACATAGTGAATGCGGGGTCCGGGGAGAGCGGACATAGTGAATGCGGGGTCCGGGGAGAGCGGACATAGTGAATGCGGGGTCCGGGGAGAGCGGACATAGTGAATGCGGGGTCCGGGGAGAGCGGACATAGTGAATGCGGGGTCCGGGGAGAGCGGACATAGTGAATGCGGGGTCCGGGGAGAGCGGACATAGTGAATGCGGGGTCCGGGGAGAGCGGACATAGTGAATGCGGGGTCCGGGGAGAGCGGACATAGTGAATGCGGGGTCCGGGGAGAGCGGACATAGTGAATGCGGGGTCCGGGGAGAGCGGACATAGTGAATGCGGGGTCCGGGGAGAGCGGACATAGTGAATGCGGGGTCCGGGGAGAGCGGACATAGTGAATGCGGGGTCCGGGGAGAGCGGACATAGTGAATGCGGGGTCCGGGGAGAGCGGACATAGTGAATGCGGGGCCCGGGGAGAGCGGACATAGTGAATGCGGGGCCCGGGGAGAGCGGACATAGTGAATGCGGGGCCCGGGGAGAGCGGACATAGTGAATGCGGGGCCCGGGGAGAGCGGACATAGTGAATGCGGGGTCCGGGGTTTAGGAACACTTTCTTACCACTCTAATCTGTGTGGACTCCAGCATCGGCACTCAGTGCTGATCGGTGAGCACACTTTGCTGGGGAGGAGGGCTATCAGGAGACAATGCGCACATTTATAAGCAGGTGACGGCGCCTCTTTAAAACCTAATCCGAAGTTGTGGTCATGTGACTTGCCGCCTCCTCACTCTCTGGTTTCCAGCAATATGGGACGGGTAGAGTGGCGCACAGCCAGGTGACATGGAAATTCTTGGGCTACAAATCTCAGAATGAGTTGCTTCAGCACAATGCACTGAGAGGCTGCTGACTCCTCCCTGTGTGAGGGGACACACACCTCATGTAGTCCAAAGGAGGCGTGTCTTTGACTCCCTAGGGGGCAGAGGAAGTGGTTGGATTATGGGCGTCATTCATTGCACAAATGAGGCGCAAACATTGAACCACAGTTGCTTTATCAGTGTATTGCACAATGCAGTGTGACTGGTCAGGGAAATAACTGAGGCTGGAGTTGGGCTTTAATCCTTTAGTAACTTTTGTATGAACTTGCGTAGTGTGCAGTAATGGCAATCCGGCCCACCAGGCTCCTTTTTTAATGCCTTTTGTATCCGCCACAGTCTGAAGAAGCAGGGGGTCTTCGTAATTGGGTTTGACTTTGTGGGGGTTTTTTTGTACCGGCACAAAGAGAATGCACCGAAGAGAGGACAAGTTTATGGCCCAAGAAAACAGCCAGCTCCTTTCCTTCTTATAGTCGTGGCCTGCATGTGTGAGTTCACCCAGGAAACAATGACTGGACTCATTAGACTTGTCCTGTTCTCTATCTAGATTTCCCTAAACATGGACAATGAAGACGTCCCGGAGTTCCTGAGCCCCAAGGAGGAAATTTTGTATTGGAAGAAGCTGTCACAGACGTATAAACAGAGGTGAGGTGATGTTTATGTGATTCTGTGCGCCATGTGCCTAGGGATTCCGTGGGAGTTTTTAACCCTTTCAAGGCCAGGAATTAGGGATGCACCGAAACATATCGGCCGAAAATAGCTCTATCGGCATTTTGTCGATAGGAAAAATTTAGCCGATACAGGGGTCTGTGTGTACTGCAGATGTGGGGGGGGGGGGGGGCAGGAGAGGAGCAGTGTATACAGTGACTGGCTGTCACTATATGTCAGTGCTGGTTTTTAAATGCTGTTGCCGGGGTTTTTTCTTCACCATAGTTTAGAGATTGAATGAATGAAACTTTTTTTCTTTTAGCTCGGGAAAGGTGACAGCTGATTCTCTGAGCTATAGTCAAGAAAAAGCTGTCACTTTCCGAGCTAAAAGAAACAAAGTTTCATTCATTCTCTGAGCTATGGTGAAGAAAAAACCCGGGCAACTGCATTTAAAAACCAGCAATGACTATACAGTGACAGCCAGTCACTGTATACACTGCTCCTCTCCTGCCTTTTTCTTCACGCACACACACGCACACACACCTGCAGTACACACAGTCCCCTGTATCGGCTAAATTCTTCCTGTGTGTACCGCAGATGGGGGGGGGGGGGCGGAGAAAGGCAGGAGAGGAGCAGTGTATATGACTGGCTGTCACTATATGTCAGTTCTGGTTTTTTAATGCAATTGCTAGGGTTTTTTTTCTTCACTATAGCTCAGAGAATCAGCTGTCACTTTCCCCGAGCTAAATGAAACAAAGTTTCATTCATTCTCTGAGCTGTGGTGAAGAAAAAAAAAAAGCCGGCAATTGCATTTAAAAACTGGCACTGACATATAGTGACGGCTAGTGAGGGAGCCTCTCTATATATACACTGCTCCTCACCTGCCTCCTCCTTGCAGACACTGCAAAGATGGCCTGTCACTCATATGCTGTCACATAGGGAACTGTTGGTCCCCATTCTAAGACTATTCTATCTACCCTGTAAAAGGAAAGATGTCTTTACTTACCTATTCTGAAGTTGCTCTGATCCAGTCACATGACCGGCTTCAGTGTAGAGGAGAGGCGGTGACAACAGCTGCAGAGCCTGGGGGATGACGTCCCACATAGGCTTACTATGGGGCAGTTGTCAGCTGTCCCTCCTCTACGCTGAAGTCTGTGCTGGAAGCTGGTTATGGGACCAGACCAGAGCGGCTTCAAAATAGGTAAGCATCGACATCTTTTATTTTACAGGGTAGATAGAATGGAGGTGAGCATAGATTTAGGCTTAGTAGTTTGGGTATGGCATGCCACTTTAACGGGGGGGGGGGGGGGGGTTGGTAAAAAAACTGGGTTCAACCACATGTTTTTACAGTCAACCCCCCCCCCCCAACTGCAAGTGTAAATGGGCACTAACTAACTTATGTCTTGTTCTGCTCTGTGCCTGTATGTGGAGGTGGCCATCTTAGTAGAGGCAGGGCTTTGCTTCCACTTGTAAATGTTACCCTTCTGATGACTGGTGGGAAGATATTCATGAAGCAGCACTAGAGGTGCAGGAAGCACAGATCCATAGTGAATGAATGAAGCAGGGAGATCCTTGCACTGGTTGTGCTCCAGTACAGCTTTCTCTCCAGCAAGGTGAGCAATAAAAAACAAAAATTTGGCGAGACCAAGCAGTGCCTTTTAGAATAGATAAGTATTCAAAAGTCCAGCTGTGATTGGGTGGCTCTGTTGATATTGTCTTGTCAGAAGGTCAGCCACACAAACGTTTACCGCTGGTGTCCAAGCACTGAAGGCATTCTGTAATTCAAAACCACCTCATTGAAAACTGTAGTATTGGTTATGGGAAGAGTTCACAAAAGTGTTTGCAATTGTAACCATTTGACTCTTCCGCTCACTCTGCCTTTTTTGAAGAACTGAAAGAATGTGGCTGTTGTGAGACCCTAAAGGTCCTCTTTCCATTAAGTAACCTTTTTTTTCCTTTTTATTTTAGTTTTCAGGAAGCACGCGACGAGTTAGTGGAGTTTCAGGAAGGGAGCAGAGAATTGGAAGCCGAGCTGGAGACTCAACTGGTGCAAGCAGAGCAAAGGAACCGCGATTTGCTAGCGGACAACCAAAGGCTGAAATATGAAGTGGAAAGTTTGAAAGTAAGACACCCGGTTTGTCTGATACAGTCTGTTTGCTCAGATAAAATATGTATTCGTTACTGTAACATCAGCATACCTAAACTATTTGTGTTCCTGATTTAGTGTAGATGAAGGTGTGGTAAGTTGTAACATCTAACCATTCCCTGTCTTTTCTTGCAACTGTGAAGCTGCCACACTTAGGCCTTGTTGGGTGGACAAGTGCCATAACTTCAGATTCTAAAAATTTGATCAGAAAACCAATTCGCTCTCCTTTTTCACTTACATTCTCTGATCTAGTTTCCATTGATTGGTTGTGATCCATGTGAACAGAAATGTTATCTGTTGAGGTTTTATCTGACGTTGTGCACAGGCTGGCCAGGTTGTTAAAATTTAAAGTGCACCTGTGCCAAGACTATAGACTTTACATTATTCACTTATTTTTAACAAACCCTCACTCGCCTTTTTAGCTACATGTACTGTGAAGTAATTCATCCTCAAAGATTCTGGGGGGATTCTGGGCTTGCTCCAAGAGATGGTCAGAGGCTGTGGAGTTGGTCCAAGAGATGGTCAGAGGCTGTGGAGTTGGTCCAAGAGATGGTCAGAGGCTGTGGAGTTGGTCCAAGAGATGGTCAGAGGCTGTGGAGTTGGTCCAAGAGATGGTCAGAGGCTGTGGAGTTGGTCCAAGAGATGGTCAGAGGCTGTGGAGTTGGTCCAAGAGATGGTCAGAGGCTGTGGAGTTGGTCCAAGAGATGGTCAGAGGCTGTGGACTTGGTCCAAGAGATGGTCAGAGGCTGTGGACTTGGTCCAAGAGATGGTCAGAGGCTGTGGACTTGGTCCAAGAGATGGTCAGAGGCTGTGGACTTGGTCCAAGAGATGGTCAGAGGCTGTGGACTTGGTCCAAGAGATGGTCAGAGGCTGTGGAGTTGGTCCAAGAGATGGTCAGAGGCTGTGGAGTTGGCCCAAGAGATGGTCAGAGGCTGTGGAGTTGGCCCAAGAGATGGTCAGAGGCTGTGGAGTTGGCCCAAGAGATGGTCAGAGGCTGTGGAGTTGGCCCAAGAGATGGTCAGAGGCTGTGGAGTTGGCCCAATAGATGGTCAGAGGCTGTGGAGTTGGCCCAAGAGATGGTCAGAGGCTGTGGAGTTGGCCCAAGAGATGGTCAGAGGCTGTGGACTTGGTCCAAGAGATGGTCAGAGGCTGTGGAGTTGGTCCAAGAGATGGTCAGAGGCTGTGGAGTTGGTCCAAGAGATGGTCAGAGGCTGTGGAGTTGGTCCAAGAGATGGTCAGAGGCTGTGGAGTTGGTCCAAGAGATGGTCAGAGGCTGTGGAGTTGGTCCAAGAGATGGTCAGAGGCTGTGGAGTTTGTCCAAGAGATGGTCAGAGGCTGTGGAGTTTGTCCAAGAGATGGTCAGAGGCTGTGGAGTTGGTCCAAGAGATGGTCAGAGGCTGTGGAGTTGGTCCAAGAGATGGTCAGAGGCTGTGGAGTTGGTCCAAGAGATGGTCAGAGGCTGTGGAGTTGGTCCAAGAGATGGTCAGAGGCTGTGGAGTTGGTCCAAGAGATGGTCAGAGGCTGTGGAGTTGGTCCAAGAGATGGTCAGAGGCTGTGGAGTTGGTCCAAGAGATGGTCAGAGGCTGTGGAGTTGGTCCAAGAGATGGTCAGAGGCTGTGGAGTTGGTCCAAGAGATGGTCAGAGGCTGTGGAGTTGGTCCAAGAGATGGTCAGAGGCTGTGGAGTTGGTCCAAGAGATGGTCAGAGGCTGTGGAGTTGGTCCAAGAGATGGTCAGAGGCTGTGGAGTTGGTCCAAGAGATGGTCAGAGGCTGTGGAGTTGGTCCAAGAGATGGTCAGAGGCTGTGGAGTTGGTCCAAGAGATGGTCAGAGCCTGTGAGCTTTCCCCCGAGAGATGGTCAGAGCCGGTGGGCTTTCCCCCGAGAGATGGTCAGAGCCTGTGGGCTTTCTCCGAGAGATGGTCAGAGCCTGTGGGCTTTCCCCCGAGAGATGGTCAGAGCCTGTGGGCTTTCCCCGAGAGATGGTCAGAGCCTGTGGGCTTTCCCCGAGAGATGGTCAGAGGCTGTGGAGTTGGTCCAAGAGATGGTCAGAGGCTGTGGAGTTGGTCCAAGAGATGGTCAGAGCCTGTGAGCTTTCCCCCGAGAGATGGTCAGAGCCGGTGGGCTTTCCCCCGAGAGATGGTCAGAGCCTGTGGGCTTTCCCCCGAGAGATGGTCAGAGCCTGTGGGCTTTCCCCCGAGAGATGGTCAGAGCCTGTGGGCTTTCCCCGAGAGATGGTCAGAGCCTGTGGGCTTTCTCCGAGAGATGAGCAGAGGCTGTGGGCTTTCTCCGAGAGATGAGCAGAGGCTGTGGGCTTTCTCCGAGAGATGAGCAGAGGCTGTGGGCTTTCTCCGAGAGATGAGCAGAGGCTGTGGGCTTTCTCCGAGAGATGAGCAGAGGCTGTGGGCTTTCTCCGAGAGATGAGCAGAGGCTGTGGGCTTTCTCCGAGAGATGAGCAGAGGCTGTGGTCTTTCTCCGAGAGATGAGCAGAGGCTGTGGGCTTTCTCCGAGAGATGAGCAGAGGCTGTGGGCTTTCTCCGAGAGATGAGCAGAGGCTGTGGGCTTTCTCCGAGAGATGAGCAGAGGCTGTGGGCTTTCTCCGAGAGATGGGCAGAGGCTGTGGGCTTTCTCCGAGAGATGGGCAGAGGCTGTGGGCTTTCTCCGAGAGATGGTCAGAGGCTGTGGGCTTTCTCCGAGAGATGGTCAGAGGCTGTGGGCTTTCTCCGAGAGATGGTCAGAGGCTGTGGGCTTTCTCCGAGAGATGAGCAGAGGCTGTGGGCTTTCTCCGAGAGATGGTCAGAGGCTGTGGGCTTTCTCCGAGAGATGGTCAGAGGCTGTGGGCTTTCTCCGAGAGATGAGCAGAGGCTGTGGGCTTTCTCCGAGAGATGAGCAGAGGCTGTGGGCTTTCTCCGAGAGATGAGCAGAGGCTGTGGGCTTTCTCCGAGAGATGAGCAGAGGCTGTGGGCTTTCTCCGAGAGATGAGCAGAGGCTGTGGGCTTTCTCCGAGAGATGAGCAGAGGCTGTGGGCTTTCTCCGAGAGATGAGCAGAGGCTGTGGGCTTTCTCCGAGAGATGAGCAGAGGCTGTGGGCTTTCTCCGAGAGATGAGCAGAGGCTGTGGGCTTTCTCCGAGAGATGAGCAGAGGCTGTGGGCTTTCTCCGAGAGATGAGCAGAGGCTGTGGGCTTTCTCCGAGAGATGAGCAGAGGCTGTGGGCTTTCTCCGAGAGATGAGCAGAGGCTGTGGGCTTTCTCCGAGAGATGAGCAGAGGCTGTGGGCTTTCTCCGAGAGATGAGCAGAGGCTGTGGGCTTTCTCCGAGAGATGAGCAGAGGCTGTGGGCTTTCTCCGAGAGATGAGCAGAGGCTGTGGGCTTTCTCCGAGAGATGAGCAGAGGCTGTGGGCTTTCTCCGAGAGATGAGCAGAGGCTGTGGGCTTTCTCCGAGAGATGAGCAGAGGCTGTGGGCTTTCTCCGAGAGAAGAGCAGAGGCTGTGGGCTGGCTGCAAGGGATGGTCAGAGGCTGTGGGCTGGCTGCAAGGGATGGTCAGAGACTGTGGGCCTTATTTGTGGTCCTTCTCTAATATATTGGGGTACTTGGACTGGGAGAGGGAGAGACAGCAGTTGAAGGCAATCAGGAATTCTACATGTACATCTGCTGGCAGGATGAGAGAGCAGAGGGATGATGTCATCCATCTGCTGCTGCTCCCTTCACTTTTCCAGTCATAGACAGGGAGTGTGGTGATGACAAGTTACATAACTGCAGAAAAGGAACATTGGGTCTCCTGAGCTGTGTCATTTTTAGGACTGGATGAACAGAAGTACAAATCCTTTGTGAACAGCTCCTGCATATGTATTCCAATGCTGTATATAGCTTTTTTTTTTTTTTTTTTTCCCTGCAGTTTTCAGCTTTGAGACTTCTGATGTTTTTTTTTTTCAAATTTCAGGAGAAGCTGGAGCATCAGTACTCGCAGAGCTACAAGCAGGTGTCCCTCCTGGAGGACGAGCTGAGCCGCGCTCGAAATATCAAGGACCAGCTTCACAAATATGTGAGGGAGCTGGAGCAGGCCAACGATGACCTGGAAAGAGCCAAACGGTGAGCTGTGCAATCATTTATTGTGGGTGAAGGACAAAAATGTCTCTATTAAAGTCAAGGATTGTCCTTGATTTATTGCTGTGTGCCGGTTATCCTCACAGTCCCTCTCTGCATTTGATATCGCAGGATGTTGTGCGTATAATATAGTGTTGGAAGTGTATTTGAAATATGAAGTCCACATATCTGGGATGAACAACCTTCGCATCTTTTTTTTTTTTTTTTTTAGAAAGTCTTATTGGATATTACAGTCCTTGAGACCAATGACAGATGCATTAGAGAAGGGCTCAAAATTTCAAGTCCTGAGCTACCAGCCAGGCCTTAAGAGTTACTTGGCACCAGTTGCCCCACCCAACCCCTGCCCTGCCCCGCCCCAGAACATGCCCTGGTAAATTATCTCATGAAATGACACTGTTAAATGTTTTAGGCAGAATAAAGTTACAAACATAAATCTTACCAACAACAACTTTAACAATATTAACATAGATGTAGTACGTCTGTTTTCTGAGTACAAATCATCGTTACCATTTTCGGCAGAGCCCCCATGTGTTCTCTCTCGCCATACAATGATACAGATGACATGGCACACTGCTATCAGATCCCCAGTAGGGATGCACCGAAATATCAGCCACCGAAACATATCGGCCGAAAATAATCCTATTGGCATTCTGTCTATAGGAGAAATATAGCCGATACAGGGCACTGTGTGTACTGCAGATGTGAGGGGGGAAGGGGACGCCTGAGAAGGCAGGAGAGGAGCAGTGTATACAGTGACTGTCACTATATGTGCCAGTTTTTAAATTACCGGCTTTTTTTTTCTTCACTATAGCTCAGAGAATTGGCTGTCACTTTCCCCCCAGCTAAAAGAAACAATGTTTCCTTTTAGTTTCTTTCCCTAGATAAAAGAAACAAAGTTTCCTTTAGCTCTGGGGAAAGTGACAGCTAATTCTGTGAGCTACAGTGAAGAAAAAAAAAAAAGCCGGAACTTGCATTTAAAAATCGGCGCCGACATATAGTGACAGTCAGTGAGGGAGCCTCACTGTATACACAGCTCCCCTTCTGCCCCCTCTCCCCCTACAAAAATGACCTGGAAACTATTGGTCCCCTATGTGATAGCAATAAAATCATGTTAAAAAAAAGTGTGGGTGTGTGTGTGTAAATATATATTTTATTATTTCAGGTACTTATATAGCGCTGTCAATTTACGCCGAGCTTTACATATAAATTGTACATTCACATCACTCCCTAACCCTCAAGGGGCGTACAATCTAAGGTCCCTAACCCTCAAGGGGTGTACAATCTAAGGTCCCTAACCCTCAAGGGGCGTACAATCTAAGGTCCCTAACCCTCAAGGGGCGTACAATCTAAGGTCCCTAACCCTCAAGGGGCGTACAATCTAAGGTCCCTAACCCTCAAGGGGCGTACAATCTAAGGTCCCTAACCCTCAAGGGGCGTACAATCTAAGGTCCCTAACCCTCAAGGGGCGTACAATCTAAGGTCCCTAACCCTCAAGGGGCGTACAATCTAAGGTCCCTAACCCTCAAGGGGCGTACAATCTAAGGTCCCTAACCCTCAAGGGGCGTACAATCTAAGGTCCCTGACCCTCAAGGGGCGTACAATCTAAGGTCCCTGACCCTCAAGGGGCGTACAATCTAAGGTCCCTGACCCTCAAGGGGCGTACAATCTAAGGTCCCTAACCCTCAAGGGGTGTACAATCTAAGGTCCCTGACCCTCAAGGGGCTTACAATCTAAGGTCCCTCACCCTCAAGGGGCGTACAATCTAAGGTCCCTAACCCTCAAGGGGTGTACAATCTAAGGTCCCTGACCCTCAAGGGGCTTACAATCTAAGGTCCCTGACCCTCAAGGGGTGTACAATCTAAGGTCCCTAACTCACATCCATACATACACATACTAGGGACAATTTAGACAGGATCCAATTCACCTCCCAGCATCTCTTTGGAGTGTGGGAGGAAACCAGAGTACCTGGAGGAAACCCATGCACAGGGAGAACATGCAAATTCCAGGCAGGTGGTGCTGTGGTTGGGATTCGAACCAACGACCCTAGTGCTGCCAGGCGGAAGTGCTAACCATTTAGTGTGTGTGTGTTTTGTATATATGTATATGAAAGTAGAAAAAGATACAAAAAAAGAGCCTCCACACCCCCACATACGCAGCCTACTCTGTTCGGTTTTCGGCCACGTGTTCTGAATTTTCGGTATCGATTTTGGCACCAGAATTTTTCATTTCGGTGCACCACTAATCCCCAGACCACTGAGCCGGCTACATGGGCACTGACAGCTCTTCATATACGGAAGCAAGTACAACAGGGACCGGGGGGGGGGGGGTTGTACGCTGTTAGTCCACCTTTTCATTTTTATTTCTGAAAAGGTGAACCAACCCTTTAACACAAAGGCCACCTTTTTCAAAGAGAAGAATTATGAGACCTGTTGAAATTAATTCGGCTTCGTGCACACGACGGCAAATGGCCATACAACATACAATGCGACTGTATCATCTCTGCTGGGAACGACAGGTACAGCGTACAACCACAGCAGTCAGTCTGTACAAATCATTTGCAGGACCCCCCCCCCCCCCCTCCACCTTATAATGATCACAAAGATTAACATACTGTAAAACCATTATAAAATTGAAAAATGTATACACCTAAATACACAATGCCAAAAACTCCACACCCAGTTATCTGCCCCTAGGACAAAAGATTTGTACCAAAGATGTTCTAGACAGAAGAAAGAACCTGCCAGGTAATCAAAAAAGAGCACAACAAATGCTTAAAGCACAAATACCTTCTGTAAACATACCGGTAGCACTACTTTGTATTGTAGATGGAAGAGTTATGCAGCGCACACGCCTTTCCCAGGAGGCACCACTCCTATTATATTATATGGGCATATTTAGGAACTCTAAATGTACAGTATATTGACTGTGCCGCTAGCGGGGCCGTGGATAAGGGGGTACTACCAGTCCTCCTGTACGGGGCCCAGGCAGCTGGGTGAATAGGATGTGGGCAGAGAGGGTGATTGGCACAGCGGGGGCAATTACAGCCAGATGATAGCCGGCTTCTTCTCCTCTTCCACTGGCTTTCAGCTGCATTAGAGAGAGTCGTACAGGAGATCAGTTCCACTAATTGCCCCCCCGCCATACCCATCATCCTCTTCCCCTGCTGCCTAGGCTCCTCACCCTTGCAGTGCTGCTGGCTTCCATCCACTCCTTCCCACCAGCACTGCAATACACTTCAAGCTGCAATAAGGATCCTTCAGGATGGAGAATGGAGGAAGGGGTCCAGTAAATGTCATGTTTCCCAGCCCCTTCCTTTCCTGAATGAACACAATGAGTGATCGGTACCCATCACTCACTATGTTCATTCGTAGCTGAAGCATAGGAAACTGATTTTTTTTTTTTTTTTTTTTTGGGGAAGGGGGTCCTGTCAGGTTGGCTGTAAGGGGCCCCGTGGTTTCTAACAGCAGCTAAATAAAAAAAAAAAAAAAGGTAGCGCTTATTTAAATCAATAATAATCACATAAATAATAAAATAAATCAAACTCTATTTGTGAAAGCGATAAATTAATATAATAAATGTATGCGAATATCATTAACCACTTTAAGTCCGGACACTTTTACCTCCTTCCTGCCCAGGCCAATTTTCAGCTGTCATCGCTATCACACTTTGAATGACAATTGCGCAGTCATGCAACACTGTACCCATATGAATTTTGTAGCATTTTTTTGAGACAGATAAAGCTGTATTTTGGTGGTATTTATTCACCACTGGGATTTTTATTTTTTTTTGCTATATAAATGAGTCCAAAGTCCAAAATGTTTGAAAAAAAGTGTTTTCTTATAAAATTTTGCAAATAACAGTTCATCATAAATCTTGGCCAAAATGTATTCAGTTATTTTTTTAGTAAAAAAAAATAACCCAAATTAGTTTAACCAAAAATTATAATTAAAAAAAAATTTTTTTTACATTTTTATTTAGTTTTATTTTTATTTTTATTTTTTTCTTAACATACTGTCACCCTAGTAGTACAGTGTCACCATGGTGACACTGTACTACTTGTGGGGGGTGATGCAGATTTTTTATTTTTTTTGCACTGATTGCTTTTACACCCATAAACACTGTAAAAGCAATCATTTCTCCTTCCCTCTGGCTGCATTCTTGCAGCCATTGAGAAATACTGTGTGAGCTGTGATTGGTCACAGCTTGTCACATTGTAAAGTGTCATAGCCGACACCAGCATGAACCGCACAAACACATAAGCCGTCTCAAAAATCTGAGACGCCAGCCGCTATCGGAACGTAGTGACGTCAGTCCGATGCTCCATCCTACGCGTTTCGTCACTTGCCATCTTCGCGGAGCGGAAGCCCTGGCAGCTAGGATGTTATGAATCCACCCTGGTCAGTACAGCACAGGACTCTTGATCAATCCTTGAGCAACTGCAATACTTGGCTGATTTTCAGATGGGGATTGGGGTCATGTATGCGATTTTAAAGCTGAATCCTTTACTAAAAAAAAGTGGCAGATACCCTTTATAAACATATCCACACCACTTCTATGTGGACATTCTAAATATAAATGCCTTGATCAGAGTATAATAATGTCATATAATGAAACACAATACAAACGGGCACGCTGACACAAAATTAAAGTGTTTGTAAACTCTTACATATACTCAATGAAGTGACTGACAGAGATGAAACAAATCCATCTGCATTAGTTGTATCGGTTTATCTGCAGTTTTCTCTTCTCTGCATCTGTTCAAAGTGCTATATTATAAAGCAGAAAAAAAGGGGGTGAAGAGCTGAAGTTACACTTTGCAGAGGTCAGTGAGGAGATCTCTGAGTGCTGATTGGAGGGAGGGGACACACCTTCCTCCCCACATCACACAGGAACAGAGCTGAGGCTATCAATCAGCTTAAGGTCCCTCCCCTGTCACCATTTTTCTCTTGATGTCAGGAAATTGTGTTAGAAGTGACTTGTGCTGATAGCAGCGGAAGGAAGCAGCCGACAGAAGTGACACTTAGTGCTCTGGACTATGACAAGTACATGATATAGAGGGATATGCTTTGTTCATATTTCATGTCTGAGGTTTACAACCACTTTAAAGAAGAATTCCAGGCACGGTATTTTAACAGTTACATTGTTCCAGCTGGGAGCAATGTAACTATGTATATAACTTACCTGGCTGATGTCCCTGGAAGCTGGAAATCACTGAAGCAGACACTGCTACTACATTAAACTCAACTCGTGCTCTGCTGAGCGGCTGGCTTGATGTATTGTGAACACAGGAGGTCGGCTGCTCAGTACAGGCGTCATTTAGAAAATGCTTTACATGTTCTGAGTGAACACAAGGAGTTTTTCGATTGGACGAGGTGGAGAGTCGGGGCAGTGATGTTACTGTCTCCACCTTATCTGATCAGAGAATGCTTAGCATTCATACAGAACATGCAAAGCTTTCTCTGGTGCTCGTACCAATCAGCCAACCTCCTGTGTGTTCAGAATGCATTAGGCTAACCCAGGGTTAGGCAACCTGTGGCTCTCTAGCTGTTGTGGAACTACATTTCCCATGAGGCATTGCAAAGATTACAAAACTGACAGTTACAGCTATGACTTGCAGAGGCATGATGGAACTTGTAGTCCTGAGGCTCTCAGGTTGCCTACCCCTGGGCTAACCGCTCAGCATGGGACCTGGAAGCAAGTGGTGATCACTGTAGTGATTTCCAGCTTCTATAGGGCATCGACCAGGTATGGTACATACATACTGTAGTTACACTGGTCAAGCTTGACCAGTGTAACTGTGTAATATGCCATGCCTGGAATTCTTCAAAAAATAAATGCACCTTTTTTCGCAGGTTAAAATATGTGCATTATAAAAAATTTTTGCAAGTGCAATGTCCAGCTCCTGCAGAATCTCAGAATAGCTGCCTGCCCGTCCCTTCAGTATGGACAGGCAGTTACCTAAGAGCTGGAAAAACAAAGGAACTACAAGAATGGCTCATAATATGACATTACTATTCTCTAATAAAGGCATTTATATAGGTATATGTGACGGGAGTCACTTTGGGTGGGGGGGCCCATGGAATCCAACTCACTTTGGAGAGGTGGGGAGACCCCTGTCTCAGCTCCCCATATCCCTATTATGTGTAAGTCACCCTGTGCCTGTTAGGGGTACAGGGTGATCTATCCTAATATTGTGTAGACATGTATAGGTGGGGTGGGGGTTGTGGATTGTTTGGTGTTGTGTGGTTGCATCCCATTGTTGTGTGTCTGGCTTGGGAGCAAACTATAATGGGATGTATGTGTTTGTGTATTGGCTTGGTGGGGGGTGTCTCCAGCAACCCTCCCTCCTGATGGGACTGTCTGCTGGTGTGTCTCTTGTTTCTAAATGTAGATTGCCCCTCCATGTGTCATTATCCAGGGAGGGGGGATTGTTCCCTTGAATGTATATATCTTGTATCTGTGTTAAAATAAACGAGTCTACTTCCTGGTTTACTTCAAGACTGGTGTCATCTAGTCTTGTGGTGTCTATGGTCGGTGTTCGGACGGGGAAGCGGGAGTCTAACGGAAGTACCCAAGCGCAGTTTGGGGTCGGTTCCGTTACAGTAGACATAAAAGTATTCATAAAATTGATGTGGAAATGTATATAGAGAGTATCCGTTATCTTACAGCGAAGACCTCAGAAATCTTCTAGCGGGCAGAGGAAAGGCATCGCTCACAACGTACATTTTTTGTATAGAAAATGTCTTTTGTAAATTTGCTAAGGTAACATTTGATCTCCTGTTCACAGGGCGACAATCGTGTCTCTGGAAGACTTTGAGCAGAGGCTAAACCAGGCCATCGAAAGGAACGCGTTCTTGGAGAGCGAGCTTGACGAAAAAGAGTCTTTGTTGGTGTCTGTACAGAGATTAAAGGACGAGGCGCGAGGTAGGATTTCTACTTGTCTCAATATTTATCCTCTTGCCATGGACACAATGGTTGATTGAACACGTTCATTTTCCTTGTACACACCCAAAGGTGTCACCTGAGATTAACTTGTTCGCTTGCTTCTAAAAATACAATTGGAATTTCTTTAAAGACAAAAAAATAACACCCAAACAACAAGACAAAGAAAAGACCGGGAATGGTGCAATTCATTTTCGTTTTCGTAAGAGCTGCTAAAGGAGGGAGGGCCTGAACAAATCTTCAGCATTTACTCTGCATTATTAAAGCCTTGTGAACTTTAAGTTCAAATCGATTTAATACATTCCAGGTGCATCAAAACAAAAGGTTTTCTGTAGAAAGCAGCCACAGCACGTCTGTTACCAGCATGCTGCAGTGGAGGAGCCCTGCTTTTTGTGGAGAAGCAGTTGCCTCTCTACAGAGATTCGTAATGCCTCTTGCTAAGTCAGACCTATAATTCTGCACACAGCAAGTAAGTGAAGCTTAATGGCACCGCTCTGAAGCTGGATTCACAGAAAAGAATCACCCCACTGGCATAGGAGTGAAGGAAGCAGCGTGATTTGTCCATTGCAGTGTCTAGAGTGAGACAAGGAGGAGCGGACACCGCTCAAACCAAACCCAGCAGTCCGGCGTGTATGATGTGTGGAGTGGCCATGCTGATGGTCAAAACAAACCATTTAAAGTCACAGGAAACCTGGAGATAAGATATAAAGTGGTTGTAAAGTCATTCTATGCATGAAGGTAAAAAACCATCTGTGTGGAGCAGTGCCCCCAGCCCCATCAATACTTACCTGAGCCTCATCACGATCCAGCGATGTGAACGATTGCCTTGGCTGGCCTGGGTCTCTGCCTCTTCATTGGCTGAGACAGCAAGTGGGAGCCATTGGCTTCCGCTGCTGTCAATTACAGCCAGTCAGCCAATGAGAGAGGGGGTGGGGCCAAGCCGCAGCTCCTTATGTGAATGGACACAGGGAGCGAGTGCCCCCATAGCAAGCGGCTTGCTGTGGGGGCACCCCACAGGAGGGAGTAGCCAGGACAGCTTGTGGGGGATCCGAGAACAGGAGGATCAAGGCTGCTCTGTGCAAAACCACTACACACAGCAAGTAAGCAGAACATGTTTATTTAAAAAAAAATTAGCCTTTTAAAATGGCTTTAAGTACAGCGTACCACTGGAGAGGACCAAGGAGCTCTAGGACCCTTCATGTCATGTCTGACCTGAAGACATTTGGAAAAGCTAATCATACCAAAAAAGCATAAAATATTGCTGTGGGTGGGGTTTCTGAGTTTGTTTCTCACCATAGACACCCAATTTTGTGTCCCTATACAGAACGTACACTTAGTATGAACGTACAGGTGTATATACGCTTTCTCGATGTGTGTTCATGTACACTCTCATTGCCATGTTACCGAAGTCCTGTTACAAAAGGCTTCCCTGTCAGCCAGCCAATGCAATGTTTTGCATTTACTGACCTATCCATTGCCCATCTGCAGCTAAGTCATATGCTAAGTGTAACGGAACCGGACCCCGACTGCACTTGGGTATTTCCGTTAGACTCCTGCTTCCCTGTCCGAACACAGATCCACGGACACCACCGCTGGCCATACGAGACTAGACGAGACCAGTCTTGAAGGAAACCAGGAAATAGACTACTTTATTTTAACACAGACACAAGATATAAACATTCAAGGGAACAATTCCCCCCCCCTCCCTGCATAAGGACACAGGGCGGGGCAAACCAAATCTAGCAACAAGAAACACATCAGCAGACACCCCCCCACCAAGCCAATACACAAACACATCCCATAATAGTTTGCTCCCAAGCAAGACACACAATAGAACAATGGGATGCAACTACATAACACCAAACAATCCACAACCCCCCACCCCACCTATCTCCTATACATGTCTACACAATATTAGGACAGATCACCCTGTACCCCTAACAGGCACAGGGTGACTTACACATAAAGAGGGATATGGGGAGCTGAGACAGGGGTCTCCCCACCTCTCCAAAATGAGCTGTGTTCCATGGGCCCCCCACCCAAAGTCACTCCCATCATACTAAGGTACGGTCATGTGACTTGTAATGTCTCTGAGAGAACATGTGAACATTTTACTTAACAGCAAGTCTTTAATGACACTGTTGTCTCACTGGGAACAGGGGACTCAGTGGATGAGAGGTGGCGCACACACCTATTGCATTATCCAAGGTTTATTGTAGGAATGAAATATTAAAAACATACTCACAGACAAAGCATCTATCCAAAAAGCATAGAAAAATGACAATGGCCACAACGGCGCCGTTGTGGCCATTGTCATTTTTCTATGCTTTTTAGATACATGCTTCGTCTGTGAGTATGTTTTTATTCTTTCACTCCTACAATAAACCTTGGATAATGCACTAGGTGTGCGCGCCACCTGTTTTCTCTCTATCCAGTGGCTGATTTCCCCGTCTGAGGAGGGCTGCACCCCTGGAACATTTCCTTTGGTTGTCGCTGTCCTGGTACCCTTGGCTTCCCTTTTGGCTGTGCATATCCTGAGGCGCTGGAGAGTACATACGACTCAGTGGATGAGTTGCATGATTCCCCCCCTCCCAAAAAAAAGTGTCTGCAGCTCAAAATAGGGTGGTGACACACACATCGGGCTTCTTTTCACATAATTTATATATCAGCCTTTGTGTGCTTTGCCATAAAACTGAAGGATCCATACCAACCTTTTTAACGTGGAGGAACCCTTGAAATAACTTTCCGGTCTTGGGGAACCTGTGCTAATACTTGCTATATCTAAAGCTTACAGTAGAATAGTGTGATAGTCAGCGGGGAGAAAGTTCCTTCTCTTTGTGGTCACTGGAAATAATCCTCCCTCCCCCATGCAGATAGCTGAAAAGCTCATTGGTCGCGGTGGTTTCTTATCTGAGAGGTAGAAATTGCTCAAGGAACCCCAAGAAATCTCTGGAGGAACCCTAGTTGAAAATAATGGATCTAGACCAGGGGTGGGCAAACTTTTTGACTTGAAGGCCGCAATGGGTTCATATATTGGACCCGGGGGCCGGACCAAGAGTAGATGAATGATGTGTATGTGTCATCCATAGTAAGTATAGTAATATTCCCCCATAGTAAGCATAGTAATTAATCCCCCATATAGTAATTCATCCCCCATATAGTAATTCATCCCCCATATAGTAATTCATCCCCCATATAGTAATTCATCCCCCATATAGTAATTCATTCCCAATATTAATTCATCCCCCATATTAAGTCCCCAAGTCCCCCCTGTGTCAATTCACTTACCTTTGCTCCGCGCGTTCCTCTCGCCGTGTTCCCGCGCCGTTCCGGTGTAGCATGAAAATCTGTCTCCTATGAGGATCTGTCCCCCTCGACGTATCTGCGCATGTGCCAGTTTCAGGCATTAGCAGCCGATCGGCGATCTCCGGCACATGCGCAGATACGTCGAGGGGGACAGATCCTCATAGGAGACAGATTTTCATGTTACACCGGTCTTCAGGGCGGACTGTGAGAGGAGCCTAGCTCCCCTCGCGTTCGTCACGCTGCCCCGCCTACACACATCCTGACAGCCATCCTGACAGTATCACGCTCCGCGGGCCGGATTAAAAGGTCCGCCGGGTCGTATACGGCCCGCGGGCCGTAGTTTGCCCATTGCTGATCTAGACAGTGGACATCACAGAGAAAGTGAAGGGTTCAGCACAAGCTGATTGCCTGAAGTACAGGCATGCCATGCGTTGGCACAGCGTCCTTTATCTCGGGTGAGAAAGCTATAGTATGCAAACTGACCACACTGATACAGGTCTGCTTCCATCCTAAGGCTACGTCCACACTTGACTTTATTTCTAACTCCTGACAAACGCCCCTATAGCGTTTGACAGGCGTTTGGTTACCATTTTTTAATGCTCCCCAAACGCCCTATGTGCGTTTTTGAGGTGTTTGCAAAGCATTAAAGCCGCACCACAAACGCCTAGAATGAAGTTTAATGGTATTAACACTCCGCAAACGCCTGCCAGGCGTTTGAGAAGCGTCACCATAGACTTGAATGTGAGACTTCAACTCCTCCTGACTGGACAAGTGGCGTCAGTTTTGCTGCGACGCTAACGCGACGCAATGTGCTGCCATGTGCAGAATTTTCATAGGCGTTTGAGAAGCGTTGAAAACGCTTCCCAAAACACCTGTCTGACGCTGCTGACAAAGCTAGTGTGAACGTAGCCTTAAGGTGGGAATACATGATAAGAAAATTGATCATGGGATGACCGAGAGGCGTTCGTTCATTGGTCGAATTCGTGGCCCACATTAACCAATCTAAAAAAATCATTCGTCAGGGAATACGTAGTGTTGACGTCTTCCATACTAGTGGAAGTGATGCGGTGTGCATGTGACCTTGTAGCCACGCCTCTTCCGGCAAGAAGGAGCGATATACACAATTACCAGCAATGAGTATAATATCGTTTATTACATGACCTATATACATAAACATTGATACATAAAATATAATCTGCAGAATTCTGGTTTCATCATCTCATTAGGCCGATCGACTTTTAACATTTGGATTTTTCAATCGTGTAAACATCCGGGTCATCTTCTGTTTCCGCTCATGCGTGATAGCGCATGACAGATTTTTTTCGTACGACTGTCATACCACCGCTTAGAAAATCGGTCATTCGTTTGCGAAACAACAACATTTTGCAACCGGATTTTTCCGTTCTCAATATCATTATCGGTTAAAACATCCTGCTCATCAATGAAGAGAAAATCGTTCGATCAGCGGTTCCTCGAAATTTTTCAAACGATTTTCTTATCGTGTGGTTCGAATGATTCAGGAAGAGAAAACTTTGACCCCAGATAACCACATATGTTCTGCTGAACATGAAAGTATCCGTAAAAAAAAAAAAGAAAATCTTGCACATCATTTATTATAGACATGGAAATTTATTATAGGGCTGACTGATCTTTTGTACACTTTAACCCTTTAGTCCTCTTTAAACTGCATTTTTTTTTTATACAGCTTCTAAGCAGAAAAGTTTAAGTGTCATTATTCTCAAACAGTAAAAGATCTTTTAGAGCCGAGAATCCCATAATAAGTTGTGGGTGTGTTGTAGAAGCGGAGTAAGCAAGTCACTGATCATCCCCATGACTGAAGATCTGTTGTCATCCTCCTCTGGAGCTCCCTTCTATCACAGGGCTGTCACATTCACCAGCTCGGCTCACACTGGCCGCAGTCCAGACAAGAGGATTATTTGTGTTTTTCAGGAAAGTTTTAACAGATGGCTCTTTCATCATCTAAGGCTCTTCAGAGAAAGCCTTCCATGTAATTACACAAGGGGGCAAGTTGCGGATCCTTTTTAATAAATTGTTTTTTTTGTTTTTTTAAATTGTAGATTTAAGGCAAGAATTAGCTGTACGTGAAAGACAGACGGACGGGAGAAAATCTGCTCCGAGTTCTCCGACTTTGGATTGTGAGAAGACCGACTCGGCCGTCCAGGCGTCCCTGTCTTTACCCGCCACGCCCGTGGGCAAAATCTCAGACAACAGTTTTACCTCTCCGAAAGGTCAGTCCACTCCGCCCCCTGTGTGTTATGTCATCTCTTCATCTCGAGGACAAAGGACAAAAGCGTAAAGCTGAAGTTTAATCTGTTGATTTTTTTTGTCATCCCTGGTTCCCTCCCCCCTTCCTTAACCACTTCAAGTCCGGACACTTTCACCCCCTTCCTGTCCAGGCCAATTTGTCAGTGCTATCACACTTTGACAATTGCACGGTCATGCAACACTGTACCTGTATGAATTTTTTAGCATTTTTTTGAGACCGATAAAGCTTTATTTTGGTGGTATTTATTCACCACTGGGATTTTTTTTTTTGCTATATAAATGAAAAAGTCCAAAAATTTAAAAAAAAAGTTTTTTTTCTTATAAAAGTTTGCAAATATTTCATTATAAATCTTGGCCAAACTTATTTCGTTATCTTTTTAGTACAAAAAAAAAAAAAATAACCCAAATTAGTTTATAACCAAAAATTACCATTTTTTAAAAATTTTTATTTTATTTTTTTATATTTTTTTTTTTACATACTGTCACCCTAGCAGTACAGTGTCACCATGGTGACACTGTACTACTTGTGGGGGGGTGATGAAGTTTTTTTTTTTGTACACTGCTTTCTTTTACACCCATAAAGGCTGTAAAAGCAATCATTTCTCCTTCTCTCTGGCTGCATTCTTGCAGCCATTGAGAACTACTGTGTGAGCTGTGATTGGTCACAGCTTGTCACATGGTACAAGGTTGTTGTGAATAGCTCTGTACCATGTGACCTCTGTGATCATTCACAGATTTCGCACGTATTAAGCAAAGATGTCAGAAGTCACATCTTGCTTACTACTCTGCATGTGATCACTGATTGGCCAGTCAGTGATCACATGATCAGGACCTCGCACAGAGGTCCCGTTCGACGATCGGCATTCCACTGTGTCCGGAGGACTGCGGTGCCGCGCAAACAAGTACGGGGCGGGGAGGCGGGAGCCACCGTCCAGCTGTTTATATACAACGGCCGGACGGGAGGTGGTTAACTACTTGCCGACTGTGCCCTGTAGCTTTACTACTCCGGTTTGGGCTGGCTGCGCAAAATCGCTTATATATTTATTATTTTATTACAGGTAGTTATATATCGCCATCAATTTACGCAGCACTTTACATCTATATTGCATTCACATCAGTCCCTAACCCTCAAGGGACGCACAATCTAAGATACCTAACTCACATTCATACATACACATACTAGGTCTAGTATGTGCATGTATGAATGTAAGTTAGGGACCTTAGATTGGACGCGTGCCTGTGTGGGTTTCCTCCTGGTGCTCCGGTTTCCTCCCACACTCCAAAGACACGCTGGTAGGTTATTTGGATCCTGTCTAAATTGGCCCAATTTAGACAGGATATAATTAACCTACCAGTGTGTCTTTGGACTGTGGGAGGAAACCGGAATACCCGGCGGAAACACACAGGCACAAGGAGAACATGCAAACTCCAGGCAGGTGGTGCCATGGTTGGGATTCGAACCAACGACGCTAGTACTGCCAGGCAGAAGTGCTAACCATTTATCCATTGTGCTGCCCATATACGTCGCTTTTCTGGGTAGGGAGTGCGCGCGCACGCCTATCTACCTACAGGGGCGTATTCACCACAAGGCAAACAAGGCATTTGCCTAGGGTGGTATTTTTCAGGGGGACAGCGGAAGAAGGGACACATGAGGACCAGGTGGAATCCATGAGAGGCTGCGGGCTGCTTGACTGTGTATACAGAACCCAACTCTCGTTCCCGGGGATGCCCAGAGCTGTGAAGGTGTTTTTCTCGCCGGGTGGGGGGGGGGGGGGGCGGCATGATAGCGGGTGTATGGGGCCCGGTGAGGGTTGGTATCAGACTTTCTCCGCGGTAGATGGGGGGGGGGGGGATTTTGTGTTGCCTAGGGCAGCACAAAACTTAAATACACCACTACCTAGGACAGGAGGTATGTTAGGATCCACAACACCAATAAAAACAGGACTAGGTACCACATGCACTTTTTCCCCTGAAGGCTTGTAGAGACAGACATGCCTGGTGAGACGCCTTCAAAGTCGATGTAAAAACATGCCCCCGTCCTCATCCCAGAATGCATTGCTCAGTGCCTTATGACTTCTCTAGAAGCCCAGACGTTATCACTATAATTGCTGGGGCCCCTTCCTATGGTCTGGCCTTCAGACGTTTGGGAGTTCAGTAGGCTTTAACCCCCATTTCACATCCATGCGGCCGTGCGGGCCGAGTTTTGCTCGGGCACAAGAGCCCATTCATTTGAATGGACTCCCGTGCCCCGTGACACACAGGGAAGAAGTCCCTGCACTACTTTGGAAAACACAGCCGAGGTTCCCAGTACGGTTGCATTTTCCAGTGCGGGCGGCGTACCATTAGAACTAATGACACCCTCCTGCGGGTACGCAATTCTCTGTGCGGGTGGTGCGGCTGCACGGATTTTTGTGCAGATCTGCAGCGGCACCAACCGCACAGAAGTGAACGGGGGATTAAAGTTCTGAGCAATGAAATGTTGGTAATGAGGCTCCTTATTGGTTAAAGTACAGGTTTACTTGAAATAAATGATCACTTTTGAAGGACACATAAAATCTTCTGCGTGATGAACATGACATCATATTTCCACGTCTTTATCTGTGTTAGTAAGGTCACCCGGCTTATCGGGAATGTCAGATTCTAAGAGCTTCCAGCAGGAAAGCTTCACAGATCTGAGATATTATTTATTGCCGGTTCTTTGAGTTCATTCCAGAGTCCAGATCTCACTTTCCTTTCTACGCGGTGTCCGGACTTTGCTGTAAGTTTAACATTTTGTTCTTCTCTTAGGTATACCTAACGGATTTGGTACCACCCCCCTGACTCCGTCCGCCAGGATATCTGCACTTAACATTGTGGGGGATCTCTTGAGAAAAGTTGGTGTGAGTATAGACCTGTCATGTCCAGCACCTTCCTCAAATATACTGCTGACTATTTAAATTGATTATAAAGGATAACATTTTATTTTGGAAATAAAATAACGTACATTATACTTGCCTGCTCTGTATAATGGTTTTGCACAGAGCAGCTTCAGTCCTCCTTTTCTGGGGTCCCCCGACAGCTCTCCTGGCCCCTTCCCCCTCAGAGTGCCCCCATAGCAAGCCACTTTCTAAACAAAGGGTCAATTTACTGTCCTTCAATCTTTAGTTGGCCGGACTGTGGTCAGAGGGAGTAGAAAAAAGTCCTGGTGTCAGTGGCAGCCACTGACATCCTTCTGTCAACACACCGCTTGGTCCCTCACCGCCATCTTGCTTGCCCACGATGCCCGCTGGCTCTTCTGGGTGCAGTCAGTGGGGCCTTGTGATGACACATCGCTAGGCCCACCCACCTCCAATTCACTCAATGAGAGACTAAAGGCCTCCTGGGTATGTGATGTGCATCCTAGGAGGCCCAGCCAGCACTGAGCACTTCATTTGTTTAGACGAATGGCGTGGATTGAGGGGCAGGGCTAAGCTGTTTGCTTAAAAAAAAAATGTTTAAAAACCTCCCATATTTGTGTAGAGGAAGGTTGGAACAGGGGGAAACTTGTGAAGGTTGGAGCGGGGGGAAACTTGTGAAGGTTGGAGCGGGGGGAAACTTGTGAAGGTTGGAGCGGGGGGAAACTTGTGAAGGTTGGAGCGGGGGGAAACTTGTGAAGGTTGGAGCGGGGGGAAACTTGTGAAGGTTGGAGCGGGGGGAAACTTGTGAAGGTTGGAGCAGGGGGAAACTTGTGAAGGTTGTAGCGGGGGGAAACTTGTGAAGGTTGTAGCGGGGGGAAACTTGTGAAGGTTGTAGCGGGGGGAAACTTGTGAAGGTTGGAGCAGGGGGGAAACTTGTGAAGGTTGGAGCAGGGGGGAAACTTGTGAAGGTTGGAGCAGGGGGAAACTTGTGAAGGTTGGAGCGGGGGGAAACTTGTGAAGGTTGGAGCAGGGGGGAAACTTGTGAAGGTTGGAGCGGGGGGGAATCTTGTGAAGGTTGGAGCGGGGGGAAACTTGTGAAGGTTGGAGCGGGGGGAAACTTGTGAAGGTTGGAGCGGGGGGAAACTTGTGAAGGTTGGAGCGGGGGGAAACTTGTGAAGGTTGGAGCGGGGGGGGGGGAAACTTGTGAAGGTTGGAGCGGGGGGGGGGGAAACTTGTGAAGGTTGGAGCGGGGGGGGGGGAAACTTGTGAAGGTTGGAGCGGGGGGGGGGGAAACTTGTGAAGGTTGGAGCGGGGGGGGGGGGGGGGGGGGAACTTGTGAAGGTTTGGAGCGGGGGGGGGGGGGGGAACTTGTGAAGGTTGGAGCGGGGGGAAACTTGTGAAGGTTGGAGCGGGGGGAAACTTGTGAAGGTTGGAGCGGGGGGGGGGGAAACTTGTGAAGGTTGGAGCGGGGGGGGGGAAACTTGTGAAGGTTGGAGCGGGGGGGGGGAAACTTGTGAAGGTTGGAGCGGGGGGGGGGAAACTTGTGAAGGTTGGAGCGGGGGGGGGGGGGGAACTTGTGAAGGTTTGGAGCGGGGGGGGGGGAAACTTGTGAAGGTTGGAGCGGGGGGAGACTTGTTGTGAAGGTTTGGAGCGGGTGGGGGGGGAAACTTGTGAAGGTTGGAGCGGGGGGAAACTTGTGAAGGTTGGAGCGGGGGGAAACTTGTGAAGGTTGGAGCGGGGGGAAACTTGTGAAGGTTGGAGCGGGGGGAAACTTGTGAAGGTTGGAGCGGGGGGAAACTTGTGAAAACGGGTGAAGTTCTGCTTTCTTTTGTAGAAAAGCAGGGATATAAGTAAGGGGGACAGTAGACATCCAGTTTTAAGAAAAATTGGCAGAAGTTGTTCCAGAAAGACCAGAAAGACCGAATTACTTTTTGTTTTCTTGTTTTTTGTTTATTTTTTTTGCAGCTAGGAAAGGGTTCACTTTTAGTTGCAAAAATAAATCTTACGCCTGTGGAAACATGGATCCTGTGCATTGCTTGCATCCTAGTCGGTAACCTGTTGCTTCTCCCTTCTCTGCAGGCCTTAGAATCCAAGCTTGCTGCATGCAGGAACTTTGCCAAGGACCAGGCCTCCCGCAAGTCCTACGTCCCAGGGAGCCTGAACAGCGGTAGTAGCAGCACAAGCAGCATAGTAAACAGTGGAACAAAGTACTCCCACCCCGGGCACACAACCTTCTTCGATAAAGGGTGAGTGGAAAAGTGGGATGTCTGCTTCTTTATTTTACAAAAAAAAGATAAATAGTTAAGTGATCACTGCCTCACTTGTCTGCCTTTTCCCATTCTGTGTTTGCATTGTATTGTAACTCCTTGGAGCTGAGCGCACACAAATATGCGTCCTCTCAGCGGCTGGGCCTTGGCATAGAGGGGCCGCATATGTATGTACTGAATGCAAACAGCAGATGCGCGATCCCTGCTATTTACAGAAAGTCATGTGACAGCCAATCACGGCATCACATGACCCTAAACCCCGCCCCACCTTCCAGCTCCACAAGCCCCTTAAAGGGCCAGAAGGTGCTGTCACCAGGGGTTAAAATGACTGTCGTGTGTTTCTGGATCACCAATCACTAGCATGTGTCAAACCTGGTGCTTAACCTCTTGGCGCCGGCCGCACGCAAAAGGCATCCCGGCGTCTGGGCCTTGACGCACATTTGCGTGCAATGAAGAAAAACATGTGCTGAGAGCGCTCCCAGCACACATGTCCGGTACTCATGGAATGGTCCCGATCTCCTTTCAATCGGGACCTTTCCCGATCGTGTGATGGCGTGTCACGGCGGTCACATGATCCTAAACCCCGCCCCTAGAAACTAGTCACAGCCATGGAGAAACTAGTCACAGCCATGGTCTGCAGACAAACGGCTTCCGTGTGTTAAAAAGGTGAGGAGCGCCTTGAACCCGGGTTCACATACATGCGGTGCGGCATAACGCATGTGATTCGCACAGGAACTGCACCACATTCCTCTACAAATCACATGTGATTTGTGTGCGGTGCGATTGGAGTTGTACATTTTGTGTGGCTCTGTTTGCACCGCGCCCTCGCCAAAAACGTGCAGGACCCTTTTTTGGTCCACACTGGAATCGGATCGCACGGGTATTCACACATATGCGATCCAATTCTGCACATCGCACCGCGTTTTGCGGACCGCTTTCGGAGTGTTAACTTAACCTACACACCCGCAGCGGTTCGCATGTACGGGGTGCAATTCTGATGCAGTGCGGAATTCACACAGAAACTGCTGCAAATTCCGCACCTCATCAGTTGAACCCGGGCTGAATCAAGAATAGTTGCATATCAGTGATTCAGTATCAGGTTTTATTGGTAATCCTAAATTAAGCCCAAATGCGATGGTGTGCTTTTTCTTTTTTTTATCCTACCTAAAACACACTGATACTAGTTAAAAAAAAAAAAAAAAAAACACTGTCCAAAATATTTTGACCCTGACCGTTGACCCTCACTTTTGACCCTTACTTCACCCAAACACTAACCCTGAGACTGACCTAGATCAAACATTGAGTTTTTATTTTACACACGTTTGTTTTTCTTTCTCCAGACGCAATATATATTTTTCATATATTTTGTAATAACTCATTAATTTTATATATATATATATATAGATAGAGAGAGAGAGAGAGAGAGAGAGAGAGAGAGAGAGAGAGAGAGAGAGAGAGATATTTTAAAATATATTCTTCAGATATTTGTTTTGAGATATACCGTATTTGCCGGCGTATAAGACGACTTTTTGACCCTTGAAAATCTTCTCAAAAGTCGGGGGTCGTCTTATACGCCGGTACACATGTTAGGGGGGCTGACGTCTCTTACCTGGATCCAGTCCCACGACGATCCGGTCCAGGAAGCGTGGCGTCTCCTTCAGTTCGGCCACTGGATGTTCGTGCGGCTGCGCGGCTCCGCCTCCTCACCGGTGATTGGCCGCCAGAACTGTAGCTCGGGAAAGGCACACAGGCGGCCAATCACCGGCGAGGGGGCCGAGCCGAGCGGCCCCGCGAAAATTGAGTGCCGGAGCAGCAGGTAAGTGCTCTGTGTAGAGGTGCTGCTGCAACCACATATGCTGGCTGCAGCAGCACCGTACTAGAACAGGGTCAGCAAGTGTCAGTGGGAGGAATAGTGCCCCATCATTGGTGTCACTGATACCAATGATGGGGCACTATTCCTCCTACTGATACCAACGATGGGGCACTATTCCTCCCACTGATACCAATGATGGGGCACTATTCCTCCCACTGACACCAATGATGGGGCACTATTCCTCCCACTGATACCAATGATGGGGCACTATTCCTCCCACTGACACCAACGATGGGGCACTATTCCTCCCACTGATACCAATGATGGGGCACTATTCCTCCCACTGACACCAACGATGGGGCACTATTCCCCCCCCCCCACTGACACCAACGATGGGGCACTATTCCCCCCCCCCCACTGACACCAACGATGGGGCACTATTCCCCCCCCCCACTGACACTAACGATGGGGCACTATTCCACCCCCCACTGACACCAATGATGGGGCACTATTCCACCCCCCACTGACACCAATGATGGGGCACTATTCCACCCCCCACTGACACCAATGATGGGGCACTATTCCACCCCCCACTGACACCAATGATGGGACACCATTCCTCCCACTGACACCAATGATGGGGCACTATTCCACCCCTCACTGACACCAATGATGGGACACCATTCCTCCCACTGACACCAATGATGGGGCACTATTCCTGCCACTGATACCAATGATGGGGCAGCTATTCCCCCCACTGATACCAATGATGGGGCGCTATTCCTCCCACTGACACCAATGATGGGGCACTATTCCTCCCACTGACGCCAATGATGGGGCACCATTCCTGCCATTGATACCAATGAAGGGGCACCTATTCCCCCCACTGATACCAATGATGGGGCACTATTCCTCCCACTGATACCAATGATGGGGCACTATTCCTCCCACTGATACCAATGATGGGGCACTATTCCTCCCACTGACATCAATGATGGGGCACTATTCCTCCCACTGACACCAATGATGGGGCACTATTCCTCCCACTGATACCAATGATGGGGCACTATTCCTCCCACTGATATCAATGATGGGGCACTATTCCTCCCACTGGTGTGCATTGGAAGAGGGGT
>NW_028321657.1:50000-96155 GCF_062004578.1 Staurois parvus | reverse complement strand
GACGCAAAAATGGATGCAAAAATGGATGCAAAAACGGACACAAAAATGGACGCAAAAATGGACGCAAAACTGATGCAAAAATGGCCGCAAAAATGGACACAAAAACGGACGCAAAAATGGACGCAAAAATGGACGCAAAAACGTACGCAAAAACTGACACAAAAAACGAACGCAAAAACGTACGCAAAAACGGACGCAAAAATGGACACAAAAACAGACGCAAAAATGGATGCAAAAATGGACGCAAAAACGAACACAAAAACGGACACAAAAAACAGGCACAAAAATGGACGCAAAAATGGACACAAAAAATGGACGCAAAACAGACACAAAAACGGACACAAAAACAGACGCAAAAACGGACACAAAAATGGACGCAAAAAACGGACACAAAAACGGACACAAAAACGAACGCAAAAACAGACGCAAAAATGGATGCAAAAATGGATGCAAAAACGGACACAAAAATGGACGCAAAAACTGATGCAAAAATGGCCGCAAAAATGGACACAAAATGGACGCAAAAATGGACGCAAAAACGTACGCAAAAACTGACACAAAAACGAACGCAAAAACGTACGCAAAAACGGACGCAAAAATGGACACAAAAACAGACGCAAAATGGATGCAAAAATGGACGCAAAAACGAACACAAAAAACGGACACAAAAACAGGCACAAAAATGGACGCAAAAATGGACACAAAAAATGGACGCAAAAATGGACACAAAAACAGACACAAAAACGGACGCAAAATGGACGCAAAAACGGACGCAAAAACGGATGCAAAAACGGATGCAAAAACGGATGCAAAAATGGACGCAAAAACAGACGCAAAAATGGACACAAAAAAAGACGCAAAAACGGACGCAAAAAATGGACACAAAAATGGAACCAAAAACGAACATAAAAATGGATGCAAAAATGACGCAATAAATGGACGCAAAAATGGACACAAAAATGGACGCAAAAATGGACGCAAAAACGGATGCAAAAACAGACGCAAAAATGGACACAAAAACAGACGCAAAAATGGACGCAAAAACAGACACAAAAACGGACACAAAAACAGACGCAAAAACGGACACAAAAATGGACGCAAAAACGGACACAAAAACGACACAAAAACGAACGCAAAAACAGACGCAAAAATGGATGCAAAAATGGATGCAAAAACGGACACAAAAATGGACGCAAAAATGGACGCAAAAACTGATGCAAAATGGCCGCAAAAATGGACACAAAAACGGACGCAAAAATGGACGCAAAAATGGACGCAAAAACGTACGCAAAAACTGACACAAAAACGAACGCAAAAAACGTACGCAAAAACGGACGCAAAAATGGACACAAAAACAGACGCAAAAATGGATGCAAAAATGGACGCAAAAACGAACACAAAAACGGACACAAAAACAGGCACAAAAATGGACGCAAAAATGGACACAAAAAATGGACGCAAAAACAGACACAAAAACGGACACAAAAACAGACGCAAAAACGGACACAAAAATGGACGCAAAAACGGACACAAAAACGGACACAAAAACGAACGCAAAAACAGACGCAAAAATGGATGCAAAAATGGATGCAAAAACGGACACAAAAATGGACGCAAAAACTGATGCAAAAATGGCCGCAAAAATGACACAAAAATGGACGCAAAAATGGACGCAAAAATGGACGCAAAAACGTACGCAAAAACTGACACAAAAACGAACGCAAAAACGTACGCAAAAACGGACGCAAAAATGGACACAAAAACAGACGCAAAAATGGATGCAAAAATGGACGCAAAAACGAACACAAAAACGGACACAAAAAACAGGCACAAAAATGGACGCAAAATGGACACAAAAATGGACGCAAAAATGGACACAAAAACAGACACAAAAACGGACGCAAAAATGGACGCAAAAACGGACGCAAAAACGGATGCAAAAACGGATGCAAAAACGGATGCAAAAATGGACGCAAAAACAGACGCAAAAATGGACACAAAAAAAGACGCAAAAACGGACGCAAAAATGGACACAAAAATGGAACCAAAAACGAACATAAAAATGGATGCAAAAATGACGCAATAAATGGACGCAAAAATGGACGCAAAAATGGACGCAAAAACGGATGCAAAAACAGACGCAAAAATGGACACAAAAACAGACGCAAAAATGGACGCAAAAACAGACACAAAAACGGACACAAAAACAGACGCAAAAAACGGACACAAAAATGGACGCAAAAACGGACACAAAAACGGACACAAAAACGAACGCAAAAACAGACGCAAAAATGGATGCAAAAATGGATGCAAAAACGGACACAAAAATGGACGCAAAAATGGACGCAAAAACTGATGCAAAAATGGCCGCAAAAATGGACACAAAAACGGACGCAAAAATGGACGCAAAAATGGACGCAAAAACGTACGCAAAAACTGACACAAAAACGAACGTAAAAACGTACGCAAAAACGGACGCAAAAATGGACACAAAACAGACGCAAAAATGGATGCAAAAATGGACGCAAAAACGAACACAAAAACGGACACAAAAAACAGGCACAAAAATGGACGCAAAAATGGACACAAAAAATGGACGCAAAAATGGACACAAAAACAGACACAAAAACGGACGCAAAAATGGACGCAAAAACGGACGCAAAAACGGATGCAAAAACGGATGCAAAAACGGATGCAAAAATGGACGCAAAAACAGACGCAAAAATGGACACAAAAAAAGACGCAAAAACGGACGCAAAAATGGACACAAAAATGGAACCAAAAACGAACATAAAAATGGATGCAAAAATGACGCAATAAATGGACGCAAAAATGGACACAAAAATGGACGCAAAAACGGATGCAAAAACAGACGCAAAAATGGACACAAAAACAGACGCAAAAATGGACGCAAAAACAGACACAAAAACGGACACAAAAACAGACGCAAAAACGGACACAAAAATGGACGCAAAAACGGACACAAAAACGGACACAAAAACGAACGCAAAAACAGACGCAAAAATGGATGCAAAAATGGATGCAAAAACGGACACAAAAATGGACGCAAAAATGGACGCAAAAACTGATGCAAAAATGGCTGCAAAAATGGACACAAAAACGGACGCAAAAATGGACGCAAAAATGGACGCAAAAACGTACGCAAAACTGACACAAAAACGAACGCAAAAACGTACGCAAAAACGGACGCAAAAATGGACACAAAAACAGACGCAAAAATGGATGCAAAAATGGACGCAAAAACGAACACAAAAAAGGACACAAAAAACAGGCACAAAAATGGACGCAAAAATGGACACAAAAACAGACACAAAAACGGACGCAAAAATGGACGCAAAAACGGACGCAAAAACGGATGCAAAAACGGATGCAAAAACGGATGCAAAAATGGACACAAAAAAAGACGCAAAAACGGACGCAAAAATGGACACAAAAATGGAACCAAAAACGAACATAAAAATGGATGCAAAAATGACGCAATAAATGGACGCAAAAATGGACACAAAAATGGACGCAAAAATGGACGCAAAAACGGATGCAAAAACAGACGCAAAAATGGACACAAAAACAGACGCAAAAATGGACGCAAAAACAGACACAAAAACGGACACAAAAAACAGACGCAAAAACGGACACAAAAATGGACGCAAAAACGGACACAAAAACGGACACAAAAACGAACGCAAAAACAGACGCAAAAATGGATGCAAAAATGGATGCAAAAACGGACACAAAAATGGACGCAAAAATGGACGCAAAAACTGATGCAAAAATGGCCGCAAAAATGGACACAAAAACGGACGCAAAAATGGACGCAAAAATGGACGCAAAAACGTACGCAAAAACTGACACAAAAACGAACGCAAAAACGTACGCAAAAACGGACGCAAAAATGGACACAAAAACAGACGCAAAAAATGGATGCAAAAATGGACGCAAAAACGAACACAAAAACGGACACAAAAAACAGGCACAAAAATGGACGCAAAAATGGACACAAAAAATGGACGCAAAAATGGACACAAAAACAGACACAAAAACGGACGCAAAAATGGACGCAAAAACGGACGCAAAAACGGATGCAAAAACGGATGCAAAAACGGATGCAAAAATGGACGCAAAAACAGACGCAAAAATGGACACAAAAAAAGACGCAAAAACGGACGCAAAAATGGACACAAAAATGGAACCAAAAACGAACATAAAAATGGATGCAAAAATGACGCAATAAATGGACGCAAAAATGGACACAAAAATGGACGCAAAAATGGACGCAAAAACGGATGCAAAAACAGACGCAAAAATGGACACAAAAACAGACGCAAAAATGGACGCAAAAACAGACACAAAAACGGACACAAAAACAGACGCAAAAACGGACACAAAAATGGACGCAAAAACGGACACAAAAACGGACACAAAAACGAACGCAAAAACAGACGCAAAAATGGATGCAAAAATGGATGCAAAAACGGACACAAAAATGGAAGCAAAAATGGACGCAAAAACTGATGCAAAAATGGCCGCAAAAATGGACACAAAAACGGACGTAAAAATGGACGCAAAAATGGACGCAAAAACGTACGCAAAAACTGACACAAAAACGAACGCAAAAACGTACGCAAAAACGGACGCAAAAATGGACACAAAAACAGACGCAAAAATGGATGCAAAAATGGACGCAAAAACGAACACAAAAACGGACACAAAAAACAGGCACAAAAATGGACGCAAAAATGGACACAAAAAATGGACGCAAAAACAGACACAAAAACGGACACAAAAACAGACGCAAAAACGAACACAAAAACGGACACAAAAAACAGGCACAAAAATGGACGCAAAAATGGACACAAAAAATGGACGCAAAAATGGACACAAAAACAGACACAAAAACGGACGCAAAAATGGACGCAAAAACGGACGCAAAAACGGATGCAAAAACGGATGCAAAAACGGATGCAAAAATGGACGCAAAAACAGACGCAAAAATGGACACAAAAAAAGACGCAAAAACGGACGCAAAAATGGACACAAAAATGGAACCAAAAACGAACATAAAAATGGATGCAAAAATGACGCAATAAATGGACGCAAAAATGGACGCAAAAATGGACGCAAAAACGGATGCAAAAACAGACGCAAAAATGGACACAAAAACAGACGCAAAAATGGACGCAAAAACAGACACAAAAACGGACACAAAAACAGACGCAAAAACGGACACAAAAATGGACGCAAAAACGGACACAAAAACGGACACAAAAACGAACGCAAAAACAGACGCAAAAATGGATGCAAAAATGGATGCAAAAACGGACACAAAAATGGACGCAAAAATGGACGCAAAAACTGATGCAAAAATGGCCGCAAAAATGGACACAAAAACGGACGCAAAAATGGACGCAAAAATGGACGCAAAAACGTACGCAAAAACTGACACAAAAACGAACGCAAAAACGTACGCAAAAACGGACGCAAAAATGGACACAAAAACAGACGCAAAAATGGATGCAAAAATGGACGCAAAAACGAACACAAAAACGGACACAAAAAACAGGCACAAAAATGGACGCAAAAATGGACACAAAAAATGGACGCAAAAACAGACACAAAAACGGACACAAAAACAGACGCAAAAACGGACACAAAAATGGACGCAAAAACGGACACAAAAACGGACACAAAAACGAACGCAAAAACAGACGCAAAAATGGATGCAAAAATGGATGCAAAAACGGACACAAAAATGGACGCAAAAACTGATGCAAAAATGGCCGCAAAAATGGACACAAAAATGGACGCAAAAATGGACGCAAAAACGTACGCAAAAACTGACACAAAAACGAACGCAAAAACGGACACAAAAATGGACGCAAAAACGGACACAAAAACGGACACAAAAACGAACGCAAAAACAGACGCAAAAATGGATGCAAAAATGGATGCAAAAACGGACACAAAAATGGACGCAAAAATGGACGCAAAAACTGATGCAAAAATGGCCGCAAAAATGGACACAAAAACGGACGCAAAAATGGACGCAAAAATGGACGCAAAAACGTACGCAAAAACTGACACAAAAACGAACGCAAAAACGTACGCAAAAACGGACGCAAAAATGGACACAAAAACAGACGCAAAAATGGATGCAAAAATGGACGCAAAAACGAACACAAAAACGGACACAAAAAACAGGCACAAAAATGGACGCAAAAATGGACACAAAAAATGGACGCAAAAACAGACACAAAAACGGACACAAAAACAGACGCAAAAACGGACACAAAAATGGACGCAAAAACGGACACAAAAACGGACACAAAAACGAACGCAAAAACAGACGCAAAAATGGATGCAAAAATGGATGCAAAAACGGACACAAAAATGGACGCAAAAACTGATGCAAAAATGGCCGCAAAAATGGACACAAAAATGGACGCAAAAATGGACGCAAAAACGTACGCAAAAACTGACACAAAAACGAACGCAAAAACGTACGCAAAAACGGACGCAAAAATGGACACAAAAACAGACGCAAAAATGGATGCAAAAATGGACGCAAAAACGAACACAAAAACGGACACAAAAAACAGGCACAAAAATGGACGCAAAAATGGACACAAAAAATGGACGCAAAAATGGACACAAAAACAGACACAAAAACGGACGCAAAAATGGACGCAAAAACGGACGCAAAAACGGATGCAAAAACGGATGCAAAAACGGATGCAAAAATGGACGCAAAAACAGACGCAAAAATGGACACAAAAAAAGACGCAAAAACGGACGCAAAAATGGACACAAAAATGGAACCAAAAACGAACATAAAAATGGATGCAAAAATGACGCAATAAATGGACGCAAAAATGGACACAAAAATGGACGCAAAAATGGACGCAAAAACGGATGCAAAAACAGACGCAAAAATGGACACAAAAACAGACGCAAAAATGGACGCAAAAACAGACACAAAAACGGACACAAAAACAGACGCAAAAACGGACACAAAAATGGACGCAAAAACGGACACAAAAACGGACACAAAAACGAACGCAAAAACAGACGCAAAAATGGATGCAAAAATGGATGCAAAAACGGACACAAAAATGGACGCAAAAATGGACGCAAAAACTGATGCAAAAATGGCCGCAAAAATGGACACAAAAACGGACGCAAAAATGGACGCAAAAATGGACGCAAAAACGTACGCAAAAACTGACACAAAAACGAACGCAAAAACGTACGCAAAAACGGACGCAAAAATGGACACAAAAACAGACGCAAAAATGGATGCAAAAATGGACGCAAAAACGAACACAAAAACGGACACAAAAAACAGGCACAAAAATGGACGCAAAAATGGACACAAAAAATGGACGCAAAAACAGACACAAAAACGGACACAAAAACAGACGCAAAAACGGACACAAAAATGGACGCAAAAACGGACACAAAAACGGACACAAAAACGAACGCAAAAACAGACGCAAAAATGGATGCAAAAATGGATGCAAAAACGGACACAAAAATGGACGCAAAAACTGATGCAAAAATGGCCGCAAAAATGGACACAAAAATGGACGCAAAAATGGACGCAAAAATGGACGCAAAAACGTACGCAAAAACTGACACAAAAACGAACGCAAAAACGTACGCAAAAACGGACGCAAAAATGGACACAAAAACAGACGCAAAAATGGATGCAAAAATGGACGCAAAAACGAACACAAAAACGGACACAAAAAACAGGCACAAAAATGGACGCAAAAATGGACACAAAAAATGGACGCAAAAATGGACACAAAAACAGACACAAAAACGGACGCAAAAATGGACGCAAAAACGGACGCAAAAACGGATGCAAAAACGGATGCAAAAACGGATGCAAAAATGGACGCAAAAACAGACGCAAAAATGGACACAAAAAAAGACGCAAAAACGGACGCAAAAATGGACACAAAAATGGAACCAAAAACGAACATAAAAATGGATGCAAAAATGACGCAATAAATGGACGCAAAAATGGACGCAAAAATGGACGCAAAAACGGATGCAAAAACAGACGCAAAAATGGACACAAAAACAGACGCAAAAATGGACGCAAAAACAGACACAAAAACGGACACAAAAACAGACGCAAAAACGGACACAAAAATGGACGCAAAAACGGACACAAAAACGGACACAAAAACGAACGCAAAAACAGACGCAAAAATGGATGCAAAAATGGATGCAAAAACGGACACAAAAATGGACGCAAAAATGGACGCAAAAACTGATGCAAAAATGGCCGCAAAAATGGACACAAAAACGGACGCAAAAATGGACGCAAAAATGGACGCAAAAACGTACGCAAAAACTGACACAAAAACGAACGCAAAAACGTACGCAAAAACGGACGCAAAAATGGACACAAAAACAGACGCAAAAATGGATGCAAAAATGGACGCAAAAACGAACACAAAAACGGACACAAAAAACAGGCACAAAAATGGACGCAAAAATGGACGCAAAAAATGGACGCAAAAATGGACACAAAAACAGACACAAAAACGGACGCAAAAATGGACGCAAAAACGGACGCAAAAACGGATGCAAAAACGGATGCAAAAACGGATGCAAAAATGGACGCAAAAACAGACGCAAAAATGGACACAAAAAAAGACGCAAAAATGGACGCAAAAATGGACACAAAAATGGAACCAAAAACGAACATAAAAATGGATGCAAAAATGACGCAATAAATGGACGCAAAAATGGACACAAAAATGGACGCAAAAATGGACGCAAAAACGGATGCAAAAACAGACGCAAAAATGGACACAAAAACAGACGAAAAAATGGACGCAAAAACAGACACAAAAACGGACACAAAAACAGACGCAAAAACGGACACAAAAATGGACGCAAAAACGAACACAAAAACGGACACAAAAACGAACGCAAAAACAGACGCAAAAATGGATGCAAAAATGGATGCAAAAACGGACACAAAAATGGACGCAAAAATGGACGCAAAAACTGATGCAAAAATGGCCGCAAAAATGGACACAAAAACGGACGCAAAAATGGACGCAAAAATGGACGCAAAAACGTACGCAAAAACTGACACAAAAACGAACGCAAAAACGTACGCAAAAACGGACGCAAAAATGGACACAAAAACAGACGCAAAAATGGATGCAAAAATGGACGCAAAAACGAACACAAAAACGGACACAAAAAACAGGCACAAAAATGGACGCAAAAATGGACACAAAAAATGGACGCAAAAATGGACACAAAAACAGACACAAAAACGGACGCAAAAATGGACGCAAAAACGGACGCAAAAACGGATGCAAAAACGGATGCAAAAACGGATGCAAAAATGGACGCAAAAACAGACGCAAAAATGGACACAAAAAAAGACGCAAAAACGGACGCAAAAATGGACACAAAAATGGAACCAAAAACGAACATAAAAATGGATGCAAAAATGACGCAATAAATGGACGCAAAAATGGACACAAAAATGGACGCAAAAATGGACGCAAAAACGGATGCAAAAACAGACGCAAAAATGGACACAAAAACAGACGCAAAAATGGACGCAAAAACAGACACAAAAACGGACACAAAAACAGACGCAAAAACGGACACAAAAATGGACGGAAAAACGGACACAAAAACGGACACAAAAACGAACGCAAAAACAGACGCAAAAATGGATGCAAAAATGGATGCAAAAACGGACACAAAAATGGACGCAAAAATGGACGCAAAAACTGATGCAAAAATGGCCGCAAAAATGGACACAAAAACGGACGCAAAAATGGACGCAAAAATGGACGCAAAAACGTACGCAAAAACTGACACAAAAACGAACGCAAAAACGTACGCAAAAACGGACGCAAAAATGGACACAAAAACAGACGCAAAAATGGATGCAAAAATGGACGCAAAAACGAACACAAAAACGGACACAAAAAACAGGCACAAAAATGGACGCAAAAATGGACACAAAAAATGGACGCAAAAATGGACACAAAAAATGGACGCAAAAATGGACACAAAAACAGACACAAAAACGGACGCAAAAATGGACGCAAAAACGGACGCAAAAACGGATGCAAAAACGGATGCAAAAACGGATGCAAAAATGGACGCAAAAACAGACGCAAAAATGGACACAAAAAAAGACGCAAAAACGGACGCAAAAATGGACACAAAAATGGAACCAAAAACGAACATAAAAATGGATGCAAAAATGACGCAATAAATGGACGCAAAAATGGACGCAAAAATGGACGCAAAAACGGATGCAAAAACAGACGCAAAAATGGACACAAAAACAGACGCAAAAATGGACGCAAAAACAGACACAAAAACGGACACAAAAACAGACGCAAAAACGGACACAAAAATGGACGCAAAAACGGACACAAAAACGGACACAAAAACGAACGCAAAAACAGACGCAAAAATGGATGCAAAAATGGATGCAAAAACGGACACAAAAATGGACGCAAAAATGGACGCAAAAACTGATGCAAAAATGGCCGCAAAAATGGACACAAAAACGGACGCAAAAATGGACGCAAAAATGGACGCAAAAACGTACGCAAAAACTGACACAAAAACGAACGCAAAAACGTACGCAAAAACGGACGCAAAAATGGACACAAAAACAGACGCAAAAATGGATGCAAAAATGGACGCAAAAACGAACACAAAAACGGACACAAAAAACAGGCACAAAAATGGACGCAAAAATGGACACAAAAAATGGACGCAAAAACAGACACAAAAACGGACACAAAAACAGACGCAAAAACGGACACAAAAATGGACGCAAAAACGGACACAAAAACGGACACAAAAACGAACGCAAAAACAGACGCAAAAATGGATGCAAAAATGGATGCAAAAACGGACACAAAAATGGACGCAAAAACTGATGCAAAAATGGCCGCAAAAATGGACACAAAAATGGACGCAAAAATGGACGCAAAAACGTACGCAAAAACTGACACAAAAACGAACGCAAAAACGTACGCAAAAACGGACGCAAAAATGGACACAAAAACAGACGCAAAAATGGATGCAAAAATGGACGCAAAAACGAACACAAAAACGGACACAAAAAACAGGCACAAAAATGGACGCAAAAATGGACACAAAAAATGGACGCAAAAATGGACACAAAAACAGACACAAAAACGGACGCAAAAATGGACGCAAAAACGGACGCAAAAACGGATGCAAAAACGGATGCAAAAACGGATGCAAAAATGGACGCAAAAACAGACGCAAAAATGGACACAAAAAAAGACGCAAAAACGGACGCAAAAATGGACACAAAAATGGAACCAAAAACGAACATAAAAATGGATGCAAAAATGACGCAATAAATGGACGCAAAAATGGACGCAAAAATGGACGCAAAAACGGATGCAAAAACAGACGCAAAAATGGACACAAAAACAGACGCAAAAATGGACGCAAAAACAGACACAAAAACGGACACAAAAACAGACGCAAAAACGGACACAAAAATGGACGCAAAAACGGACACAAAAACGGACACAAAAACGAACGCAAAAACAGACGCAAAAATGGATGCAAAAATGGATGCAAAAACGGACACAAAAATGGACGCAAAAATGGACGCAAAAACTGATGCAAAAATGGCCGCAAAAATGGACACAAAAATGGACGCAAAAATGGACGCAAAAATGGACGCAAAAACGTACGCAAAAACTGACACAAAAACGAACGCAAAAACGTACGCAAAAACGGACGCAAAAATGGACACAAAAACAGACGCAAAAATGGATGCAAAAATGGACGCAAAAACGAACACAAAAACGGACACAAAAAACAGGCACAAAAATGGACGCAAAAATGGACACAAAAAATGGACGCAAAAATGGACACAAAAACAGACACAAAAACGGACGCAAAAATGGACGCAAAAACGGACGCAAAAACGGATGCAAAAACGGATGCAAAAACGGATGCAAAAATGGACGCAAAAACAGACGCAAAAATGGACACAAAAAAAGACGCAAAAACGGACGCAAAAATGGACACAAAAATGGAACCAAAAACGAACATAAAAATGGATGCAAAAATGACGCAATAAATGGACGCAAAAATGGACACAAAAATGGACGCAAAAATGGACGCAAAAACGGATGCAAAAACAGACGCAAAAATGGACACAAAAACAGACGCAAAAATGGACGCAAAAACAGACACAAAAACGGACACAAAAACAGACGCAAAAACGGACACAAAAATGGACGCAAAAACGGACACAAAAACGGACACAAAAACGAACGCAAAAACAGACGCAAAAATGGATGCAAAAATGGATGCAAAAACGGACACAAAAATGGACGCAAAAATGGACGCAAAAACTGATGCAAAAATGGCCGCAAAAATGGACACAAAAACGGACGCAAAAATGGACGCAAAAATGGACGCAAAAACGTACGCAAAAACTGACACAAAAACGAACGCAAAAACGGACGCAAAAATGGACACAAAAACAGACGCAAAAATGGATGCAAAAATGGACGCAAAAACGAACACAAAAACGGACACAAAAAACAGGCACAAAAATGGACGCAAAAATGGACACAAAAAATGGACGCAAAAACAGACACAAAAACGGACACAAAAACAGACGCAAAAACGGACACAAAAATGGACGCAAAAACGGACACAAAAACGGACACAAAAACGAACGCAAAAACAGACGCAAAAATGGATGCAAAAATGGATGCAAAAACGGACACAAAAATGGACGCAAAAACTGATGCAAAAATGGCCGCAAAAATGGACACAAAAATGGACGCAAAAATGGACGCAAAAATGGACGCAAAAACGTACGCAAAAACTGACACAAAAACGAACGCAAAAACGTACGCAAAAACGGACGCAAAAATGGACACAAAAACAGACGCAAAAATGGATGCAAAAATGGACGCAAAAACGAACACAAAAACGGACACAAAAAACAGGCACAAAAATGGACGCAAAAATGGACACAAAAAATGGACGCAAAAATGGACACAAAAACAGACACAAAAACGGACGCAAAAATGGACGCAAAAACGGACGCAAAAACGGATGCAAAAACGGATGCAAAAACGGATGCAAAAATGGACGCAAAAACAGACGCAAAAATGGACACAAAAAAAGACGCAAAAACGGACGCAAAAATGGACACAAAAATGGAACCAAAAACGAACATAAAAATGGATGCAAAAATGACGCAATAAATGGACGCAAAAATGGACGCAAAAATGGACGCAAAAACGGATGCAAAAACAGACGCAAAAATGGACACAAAAACAGACGCAAAAATGGACGCAAAAACAGACACAAAAACGGACACAAAAACAGACGCAAAAACGGACACAAAAATGGACGCAAAAACGGACACAAAAACGGACACAAAAACGAACGCAAAAACAGACGCAAAAATGGATGCAAAAATGGATGCAAAAACGGACACAAAAATGGACGCAAAAATGGACGCAAAAACTGATGCAAAAATGGCCGCAAAAATGGACACAAAAACGGACGCAAAAATGGACGCAAAAATGGACGCAAAAACGTACGCAAAAACTGACACAAAAACGAACGCAAAAACGTACGCAAAAACGGACGCAAAAATGGACACAAAAACAGACGCAAAAATGGATGCAAAAATGGACGCAAAAACGAACACAAAAACGGACACAAAAAACAGGCACAAAAATGGACGCAAAAATGGACACAAAAAATGGACGCAAAAATGGACACAAAAACAGACACAAAAACGGACGCAAAAATGGACGCAAAAACGGACGCAAAAACGGATGCAAAAACGGATGCAAAAACGGATGCAAAAATGGACGCAAAAACAGACGCAAAAATGGACACAAAAAAAGACGCAAAAACGGACGCAAAAATGGACACAAAAATGGAACCAAAAACGAACATAAAAATGGATGCAAAAATGACGCAATAAATGGACGCAAAAATGGACACAAAAATGGACGCAAAAATGGACGCAAAAACGGATGCAAAAACAGACGCAAAAATGGACACAAAAACAGACGCAAAAATGGACGCAAAAACAGACACAAAAACGGACACAAAAACAGACGCAAAAACGGACACAAAAATGGACGCAAAAACGAACACAAAAACGGACACAAAAACGAACGCAAAAACAGACGCAAAAATGGATGCAAAAATGGATGCAAAAACGGACACAAAAATGGACGCAAAAATGGACGCAAAAACTGATGCAAAAATGGCCGCAAAAATGGACACAAAAACGGACGCAAAAATGGACGCAAAAATGGACGCAAAAACGTACGCAAAAACTGACACAAAAACGAACGCAAAAACGTACGCAAAAACGGACGCAAAAATGGACACAAAAACAGACGCAAAAATGGATGCAAAAATGGACGCAAAAACGAACACAAAAACGGACACAAAAAACAGGCACAAAAATGGACGCAAAAATGGACACAAAAAATGGACGCAAAAATGGACACAAAAACAGACACAAAAACGGACGCAAAAATGGACGCAAAAACGGACGCAAAAACGGATGCAAAAACGGATGCAAAAACGGATGCAAAAATGGACGCAAAAACAGACGCAAAAATGGACACAAAAAAAGACGCAAAAACGGACGCAAAAATGGACACAAAAATGGAACCAAAAACGAACATAAAAATGGATGCAAAAATGACGCAATAAATGGACGCAAAAATGGACACAAAAATGGACGCAAAAATGGACGCAAAAACGGATGCAAAAACAGACGCAAAAATGGACACAAAAACAGACGCAAAAATGGACGCAAAAACAGACACAAAAACGGACACAAAAACAGACGCAAAAACGGACACAAAAATGGACGCAAAAACGGACACAAAAACGGACACAAAAACGAACGCAAAAACAGACGCAAAAATGGATGCAAAAATGGATGCAAAAACGGACACAAAAATGGACGCAAAAATGGACGCAAAAACTGATGCAAAAATGGCCGCAAAAATGGACACAAAAACGGACGCAAAAATGGACGCAAAAATGGACGCAAAAACGTACGCAAAAACTGACACAAAAACGAACGCAAAAACGTACGCAAAAACGGACGCAAAAATGGACACAAAAACAGACGCAAAAATGGATGCAAAAATGGACGCAAAAACGAACACAAAAACGGACACAAAAAACAGGCACAAAAATGGACGCAAAAATGGACACAAAAAATGGACGCAAAAATGGACACAAAAACAGACACAAAAACGGACGCAAAAATGGACGCAAAAACGGACGCAAAAACGGATGCAAAAACGGATGCAAAAACGGATGCAAAAATGGACGCAAAAACAGACGCAAAAATGGACACAAAAAAAGACGCAAAAACGGACGCAAAAATGGACACAAAAATGGAACCAAAAACGAACATAAAAATGGATGCAAAAATGACGCAATAAATGGACGCAAAAATGGACGCAAAAATGGACGCAAAAACGGATGCAAAAACAGACGCAAAAATGGACACAAAAACAGACGCAAAAATGGACGCAAAAACAGACACAAAAACGGACACAAAAACAGACGCAAAAACGGACACAAAAATGGACGCAAAAACGGACACAAAAACGGACACAAAAACGAACGCAAAAACAGACGCAAAAATGGATGCAAAAATGGATGCAAAAACGGACACAAAAATGGACGCAAAAATGGACGCAAAAACTGATGCAAAAATGGCCGCAAAAATGGACACAAAAACGGACGCAAAAATGGACGCAAAAATGGACGCAAAAACGTACGCAAAAACTGACACAAAAACGAACGCAAAAACGTACGCAAAAACGGACGCAAAAATGGACACAAAAACAGACGCAAAAATGGATGCAAAAATGGACGCAAAAACGAACACAAAAACGGACACAAAAAACAGGCACAAAAATGGACGCAAAAATGGACACAAAAAATGGACGCAAAAACAGACACAAAAACGGACACAAAAACAGACGCAAAAACGGACACAAAAATGGACGCAAAAACGGACACAAAAACGGACACAAAAACGAACGCAAAAACAGACGCAAAAATGGATGCAAAAATGGATGCAAAAACGGACACAAAAATGGACGCAAAAACTGATGCAAAAATGGCCGCAAAAATGGACACAAAAATGGACGCAAAAATGGACGCAAAAACGTACGCAAAAACTGACACAAAAACGAACGCAAAAACGGACACAAAAATGGACGCAAAAACGGACACAAAAACGGACACAAAAACGAACGCAAAAACAGACGCAAAAATGGATGCAAAAATGGATGCAAAAACGGACACAAAAATGGACGCAAAAATGGACGCAAAAACTGATGCAAAAATGGCCGCAAAAATGGACACAAAAACGGACGCAAAAATGGACGCAAAAATGGACGCAAAAACGTACGCAAAAACTGACACAAAAACGAACGCAAAAACGTACGCAAAAACGGACGCAAAAATGGACACAAAAACAGACGCAAAAATGGATGCAAAAATGGACGCAAAAACGAACACAAAAACGGACACAAAAAACAGGCACAAAAATGGACGCAAAAATGGACACAAAAAATGGACGCAAAAACAGACACAAAAACGGACACAAAAACAGACGCAAAAACGGACACAAAAATGGACGCAAAAACGGACACAAAAACGGACACAAAAACGAACGCAAAAACAGACGCAAAAATGGATGCAAAAATGGATGCAAAAACGGACACAAAAATGGACGCAAAAACTGATGCAAAAATGGCCGCAAAAATGGACACAAAAATGGACGCAAAAATGGACGCAAAAACGTACGCAAAAACTGACACAAAAACGAACGCAAAAACGTACGCAAAAACGGACGCAAAAATGGACACAAAAACAGACGCAAAAATGGATGCAAAAATGGACGCAAAAACGAACACAAAAACGGACACAAAAAACAGGCACAAAAATGGACGCAAAAATGGACACAAAAAATGGACGCAAAAATGGACACAAAAACAGACACAAAAACGGACGCAAAAATGGACGCAAAAACGGACGCAAAAACGGATGCAAAAACGGATGCAAAAACGGATGCAAAAATGGACGCAAAAACAGACGCAAAAATGGACACAAAAAAAGACGCAAAAACGGACGCAAAAATGGACACAAAAATGGAACCAAAAACGAACATAAAAATGGATGCAAAAATGACGCAATAAATGGACGCAAAAATGGACACAAAAATGGACGCAAAAATGGACGCAAAAACGGATGCAAAAACAGACGCAAAAATGGACACAAAAACAGACGCAAAAATGGACGCAAAAACAGACACAAAAACGGACACAAAAACAGACGCAAAAACGGACACAAAAATGGACGCAAAAACGGACACAAAAACGGACACAAAAACGAACGCAAAAACAGACGCAAAAATGGATGCAAAAATGGATGCAAAAACGGACACAAAAATGGACGCAAAAATGGACGCAAAAACTGATGCAAAAATGGCCGCAAAAATGGACACAAAAACGGACGCAAAAATGGACGCAAAAATGGACGCAAAAACGTACGCAAAAACTGACACAAAAACGAACGCAAAAACGTACGCAAAAACGGACGCAAAAATGGACACAAAAACAGACGCAAAAATGGATGCAAAAATGGACGCAAAAACGAACACAAAAACGGACACAAAAAACAGGCACAAAAATGGACGCAAAAATGGACACAAAAAATGGACGCAAAAACAGACACAAAAACGGACACAAAAACAGACGCAAAAACGGACACAAAAATGGACGCAAAAACGGACACAAAAACGGACACAAAAACGAACGCAAAAACAGACGCAAAAATGGATGCAAAAATGGATGCAAAAACGGACACAAAAATGGACGCAAAAACTGATGCAAAAATGGCCGCAAAAATGGACACAAAAATGGACGCAAAAATGGACGCAAAAATGGACGCAAAAACGTACGCAAAAACTGACACAAAAACGAACGCAAAAACGTACGCAAAAACGGACGCAAAAATGGACACAAAAACAGACGCAAAAATGGATGCAAAAATGGACGCAAAAACGAACACAAAAACGGACACAAAAAACAGGCACAAAAATGGACGCAAAAATGGACACAAAAAATGGACGCAAAAATGGACACAAAAACAGACACAAAAACGGACGCAAAAATGGACGCAAAAACGGACGCAAAAACGGATGCAAAAACGGATGCAAAAACGGATGCAAAAATGGACGCAAAAACAGACGCAAAAATGGACACAAAAAAAGACGCAAAAACGGACGCAAAAATGGACACAAAAATGGAACCAAAAACGAACATAAAAATGGATGCAAAAATGACGCAATAAATGGACGCAAAAATGGACGCAAAAATGGACGCAAAAACGGATGCAAAAACAGACGCAAAAATGGACACAAAAACAGACGCAAAAATGGACGCAAAAACAGACACAAAAACGGACACAAAAACAGACGCAAAAACGGACACAAAAATGGACGCAAAAACGGACACAAAAACGGACACAAAAACGAACGCAAAAACAGACGCAAAAATGGATGCAAAAATGGATGCAAAAACGGACACAAAAATGGACGCAAAAATGGACGCAAAAACTGATGCAAAAATGGCCGCAAAAATGGACACAAAAACGGACGCAAAAATGGACGCAAAAATGGACGCAAAAACGTACGCAAAAACTGACACAAAAACGAACGCAAAAACGTACGCAAAAACGGACGCAAAAATGGACACAAAAACAGACGCAAAAATGGATGCAAAAATGGACGCAAAAACGAACACAAAAACGGACACAAAAAACAGGCACAAAAATGGACGCAAAAATGGACACAAAAAATGGACGCAAAAATGGACACAAAAACAGACACAAAAACGGACGCAAAAATGGACGCAAAAACGGACGCAAAAACGGATGCAAAAACGGATGCAAAAACGGATGCAAAAATGGACGCAAAAACAGACGCAAAAATGGACACAAAAAAAGACGCAAAAATGGACGCAAAAATGGACACAAAAATGGAACCAAAAACGAACATAAAAATGGATGCAAAAATGACGCAATAAATGGACGCAAAAATGGACACAAAAATGGACGCAAAAATGGACGCAAAAACGGATGCAAAAACAGACGCAAAAATGGACACAAAAACAGACGCAAAAATGGACGCAAAAACAGACACAAAAACGGACACAAAAACAGACGCAAAAACGGACACAAAAATGGACGCAAAAACGAACACAAAAACGGACACAAAAACGAACGCAAAAACAGACGCAAAAATGGATGCAAAAATGGATGCAAAAACGGACACAAAAATGGACGCAAAAATGGACGCAAAAACTGATGCAAAAATGGCCGCAAAAATGGACACAAAAACGGACGCAAAAATGGACGCAAAAATGGACGCAAAAACGTACGCAAAAACTGACACAAAAACGAACGCAAAAACGTACGCAAAAACGGACGCAAAAATGGACACAAAAACAGACGCAAAAATGGATGCAAAAATGGACGCAAAAACGAACACAAAAACGGACACAAAAAACAGGCACAAAAATGGACGCAAAAATGGACACAAAAAATGGACGCAAAAATGGACACAAAAACAGACACAAAAACGGACGCAAAAATGGACGCAAAAACGGACGCAAAAACGGATGCAAAAACGGATGCAAAAACGGATGCAAAAATGGACGCAAAAACAGACGCAAAAATGGACACAAAAAAAGACGCAAAAACGGACGCAAAAATGGACACAAAAATGGAACCAAAAACGAACATAAAAATGGATGCAAAAATGACGCAATAAATGGACGCAAAAATGGACACAAAAATGGACGCAAAAATGGACGCAAAAACGGATGCAAAAACAGACGCAAAAATGGACGCAAAAACAGACACAAAAACGGACACAAAAACAGACGCAAAAACGGACACAAAAATGGACGGAAAAACGGACACAAAAACGGACACAAAAACGAACGCAAAAACAGACGCAAAAATGGATGCAAAAATGGATGCAAAAACGGACACAAAAATGGACGCAAAAATGGACGCAAAAACTGATGCAAAAATGGCCGCAAAAATGGACACAAAAACGGACGCAAAAATGGACGCAAAAATGGACGCAAAAACGTACGCAAAAACTGACACAAAAACGAACGCAAAAACGTACGCAAAAACGGACGCAAAAATGGACACAAAAACAGACGCAAAAATGGATGCAAAAATGGACGCAAAAACGAACACAAAAACGGACACAAAAAACAGGCACAAAAATGGACGCAAAAATGGACACAAAAAATGGACGCAAAAATGGACACAAAAAATGGACGCAAAAATGGACACAAAAACAGACACAAAAACGGACGCAAAAATGGACGCAAAAACGGACGCAAAAACGGATGCAAAAACGGATGCAAAAACGGATGCAAAAATGGACGCAAAAACAGACGCAAAAATGGACACAAAAAAAGACGCAAAAACGGACGCAAAAATGGACACAAAAATGGAACCAAAAACGAACATAAAAATGGATGCAAAAATGACGCAATAAATGGACGCAAAAATGGACGCAAAAATGGACGCAAAAACGGATGCAAAAACAGACGCAAAAATGGACACAAAAACAGACGCAAAAATGGACGCAAAAACAGACACAAAAACGGACACAAAAACAGACGCAAAAACGGACACAAAAATGGACGCAAAAACGGACACAAAAACGGACACAAAAACGAACGCAAAAACAGACGCAAAAATGGATGCAAAAATGGATGCAAAAACGGACACAAAAATGGACGCAAAAATGGACGCAAAAACTGATGCAAAAATGGCCGCAAAAATGGACACAAAAACGGACGCAAAAATGGACGCAAAAATGGACGCAAAAACGTACGCAAAAACTGACACAAAAACGAACGCAAAAACGTACGCAAAAACGGACGCAAAAATGGACACAAAAACAGACGCAAAAATGGATGCAAAAATGGACGCAAAAACGAACACAAAAACGGACACAAAAAACAGGCACAAAAATGGACGCAAAAATGGACACAAAAAATGGACGCAAAAACAGACACAAAAACGGACACAAAAACAGACGCAAAAACGGACACAAAAATGGACGCAAAAACGGACACAAAAACGGACACAAAAACGAACGCAAAAACAGACGCAAAAATGGATGCAAAAATGGATGCAAAAACGGACACAAAAATGGACGCAAAAACTGATGCAAAAATGGCCGCAAAAATGGACACAAAAATGGACGCAAAAATGGACGCAAAAACGTACGCAAAAACTGACACAAAAACGAACGCAAAAACGTACGCAAAAACGGACGCAAAAATGGACACAAAAACAGACGCAAAAATGGATGCAAAAATGGACGCAAAAACGAACACAAAAACGGACACAAAAAACAGGCACAAAAATGGACGCAAAAATGGACACAAAAAATGGACGCAAAAATGGACACAAAAACAGACACAAAAACGGACGCAAAAATGGACGCAAAAACGGACGCAAAAACGGATGCAAAAACGGATGCAAAAACGGATGCAAAAATGGACGCAAAAACAGACGCAAAAATGGACACAAAAAAAGACGCAAAAACGGACGCAAAAATGGACACAAAAATGGAACCAAAAACGAACATAAAAATGGATGCAAAAATGACGCAATAAATGGACGCAAAAATGGACGCAAAAATGGACGCAAAAACGGATGCAAAAACAGACGCAAAAATGGACACAAAAACAGACGCAAAAATGGACGCAAAAACAGACACAAAAACGGACACAAAAACAGACGCAAAAACGGACACAAAAATGGACGCAAAAACGGACACAAAAACGGACACAAAAACGAACGCAAAAACAGACGCAAAAATGGATGCAAAAATGGATGCAAAAACGGACACAAAAATGGACGCAAAAATGGACGCAAAAACTGATGCAAAAATGGCCGCAAAAATGGACACAAAAATGGACGCAAAAATGGACGCAAAAATGGACGCAAAAACGTACGCAAAAACTGACACAAAAACGAACGCAAAAACGTACGCAAAAACGGACGCAAAAATGGACACAAAAACAGACGCAAAAATGGATGCAAAAATGGACGCAAAAACGAACACAAAAACGGACACAAAAAACAGGCACAAAAATGGACGCAAAAATGGACACAAAAAATGGACGCAAAAATGGACACAAAAACAGACACAAAAACGGACGCAAAAATGGACGCAAAAACGGACGCAAAAACGGATGCAAAAACGGATGCAAAAACGGATGCAAAAATGGACGCAAAAACAGACGCAAAAATGGACACAAAAAAAGACGCAAAAACGGACGCAAAAATGGACACAAAAATGGAACCAAAAACGAACATAAAAATGGATGCAAAAATGACGCAATAAATGGACGCAAAAATGGACACAAAAATGGACGCAAAAATGGACGCAAAAACGGATGCAAAAACAGACGCAAAAATGGACACAAAAACAGACGCAAAAATGGACGCAAAAACAGACACAAAAACGGACACAAAAACAGACGCAAAAACGGACACAAAAATGGACGCAAAAACGGACACAAAAACGGACACAAAAACGAACGCAAAAACAGACGCAAAAATGGATGCAAAAATGGATGCAAAAACGGACACAAAAATGGACGCAAAAATGGACGCAAAAACTGATGCAAAAATGGCCGCAAAAATGGACACAAAAACGGACGCAAAAATGGACGCAAAAATGGACGCAAAAACGTACGCAAAAACTGACACAAAAACGAACGCAAAAACGTACGCAAAAACGGACGCAAAAATGGACACAAAAACAGACGCAAAAATGGATGCAAAAATGGACGCAAAAACGAACACAAAAACGGACACAAAAAACAGGCACAAAAATGGACGCAAAAATGGACACAAAAAATGGACGCAAAAACAGACACAAAAACGGACACAAAAACAGACGCAAAAACGGACACAAAAATGGACGCAAAAACGGACACAAAAACGGACACAAAAACGAACGCAAAAACAGACGCAAAAATGGATGCAAAAATGGATGCAAAAACGGACACAAAAATGGACGCAAAAACTGATGCAAAAATGGCCGCAAAAATGGACACAAAAATGGACGCAAAAATGGACGCAAAAATGGACGCAAAAACGTACGCAAAAACTGACACAAAAACGAACGCAAAAACGTACGCAAAAACGGACGCAAAAATGGACACAAAAACAGACGCAAAAATGGATGCAAAAATGGACGCAAAAACGAACACAAAAACGGACACAAAAAACAGGCACAAAAATGGACGCAAAAATGGACACAAAAAATGGACGCAAAAATGGACACAAAAACAGACACAAAAACGGACGCAAAAATGGACGCAAAAACGGACGCAAAAACGGATGCAAAAACGGATGCAAAAACGGATGCAAAAATGGACGCAAAAACAGACGCAAAAATGGACACAAAAAAAGACGCAAAAACGGACGCAAAAATGGACACAAAAATGGAACCAAAAACGAACATAAAAATGGATGCAAAAATGACGCAATAAATGGACGCAAAAATGGACGCAAAAATGGACGCAAAAACGGATGCAAAAACAGACGCAAAAATGGACACAAAAACAGACGCAAAAATGGACGCAAAAACAGACACAAAAACGGACACAAAAACAGACGCAAAAACGGACACAAAAATGGACGCAAAAACGGACACAAAAACGGACACAAAAACGAACGCAAAAACAGACGCAAAAATGGATGCAAAAATGGATGCAAAAACGGACACAAAAATGGACGCAAAAATGGACGCAAAAACTGATGCAAAAATGGCCGCAAAAATGGACACAAAAACGGACGCAAAAATGGACGCAAAAATGGACGCAAAAACGTACGCAAAAACTGACACAAAAACGAACGCAAAAACGTACGCAAAAACGGACGCAAAAATGGACACAAAAACAGACGCAAAAATGGATGCAAAAATGGACGCAAAAACGAACACAAAAACGGACACAAAAAACAGGCACAAAAATGGACGCAAAAATGGACACAAAAAATGGACGCAAAAATGGACACAAAAACAGACACAAAAACGGACGCAAAAATGGACGCAAAAACGGACGCAAAAACGGATGCAAAAACGGATGCAAAAACGGATGCAAAAATGGACGCAAAAACAGACGCAAAAATGGACACAAAAAAAGACGCAAAAACGGACGCAAAAATGGACACAAAAATGGAACCAAAAACGAACATAAAAATGGATGCAAAAATGACGCAATAAATGGACGCAAAAATGGACACAAAAATGGACGCAAAAATGGACGCAAAAACGGATGCAAAAACAGACGCAAAAATGGACACAAAAACAGACGCAAAAATGGACGCAAAAACAGACACAAAAACGGACACAAAAACAGACGCAAAAACGGACACAAAAATGGACGCAAAAACGAACACAAAAACGGACACAAAAACGAACGCAAAAACAGACGCAAAAATGGATGCAAAAATGGATGCAAAAACGGACACAAAAATGGACGCAAAAATGGACGCAAAAACTGATGCAAAAATGGCCGCAAAAATGGACACAAAAACGGACGCAAAAATGGACGCAAAAATGGACGCAAAAACGTACGCAAAAACTGACACAAAAACGAACGCAAAAACGTACGCAAAAACGGACGCAAAAATGGACACAAAAACAGACGCAAAAATGGATGCAAAAATGGACGCAAAAACGAACACAAAAACGGACACAAAAAACAGGCACAAAAATGGACGCAAAAATGGACACAAAAAATGGACGCAAAAATGGACACAAAAACAGACACAAAAACGGACGCAAAAATGGACGCAAAAACGGACGCAAAAACGGATGCAAAAACGGATGCAAAAACGGATGCAAAAATGGACGCAAAAACAGACGCAAAAATGGACACAAAAAAAGACGCAAAAACGGACGCAAAAATGGACACAAAAATGGAACCAAAAACGAACATAAAAATGGATGCAAAAATGACGCAATAAATGGACGCAAAAATGGACACAAAAATGGACGCAAAAATGGACGCAAAAACGGATGCAAAAACAGACGCAAAAATGGACACAAAAACAGACGCAAAAATGGACGCAAAAACAGACACAAAAACGGACACAAAAACAGACGCAAAAACGGACACAAAAATGGACGCAAAAACGGACACAAAAACGGACACAAAAACGAACGCAAAAACAGACGCAAAAATGGATGCAAAAATGGATGCAAAAACGGACACAAAAATGGACGCAAAAATGGACGCAAAAACTGATGCAAAAATGGCCGCAAAAATGGACACAAAAACGGACGCAAAAATGGACGCAAAAATGGACGCAAAAACGTACGCAAAAACTGACACAAAAACGAACGCAAAAACGTACGCAAAAACGGACGCAAAAATGGACACAAAAACAGACGCAAAAATGGATGCAAAAATGGACGCAAAAACGAACACAAAAACGGACACAAAAAACAGGCACAAAAATGGACGCAAAAATGGACACAAAAAATGGACGCAAAAATGGACACAAAAACAGACACAAAAACGGACGCAAAAATGGACGCAAAAACGGACGCAAAAACGGATGCAAAAACGGATGCAAAAACGGATGCAAAAATGGACGCAAAAACAGACGCAAAAATGGACACAAAAAAAGACGCAAAAACGGACGCAAAAATGGACACAAAAATGGAACCAAAAACGAACATAAAAATGGATGCAAAAATGACGCAATAAATGGACGCAAAAATGGACGCAAAAATGGACGCAAAAACGGATGCAAAAACAGACGCAAAAATGGACACAAAAACAGACGCAAAAATGGACGCAAAAACAGACACAAAAACGGACACAAAAACAGACGCAAAAACGGACACAAAAATGGACGCAAAAACGGACACAAAAACGGACACAAAAACGAACGCAAAAACAGACGCAAAAATGGATGCAAAAATGGATGCAAAAACGGACACAAAAATGGACGCAAAAATGGACGCAAAAACTGATGCAAAAATGGCCGCAAAAATGGACACAAAAACGGACGCAAAAATGGACGCAAAATGGACGCAAAACGTACGCAAAAACTGACACAAAAACGAACGCAAAAACGTACGCAAAACGGACGCAAAAATGGACACAAAAACAGACGCAAAAATGGATGCAAAAATGGACGCAAAAACGAACACAAAAACGGACACAAAAAACAGGCACAAAAATGGACGCAAAAACAGACACAAAACGGACACAAAAACAGACGCAAAAACGGACACAAAAATGGACGCAAAAACGGACACAAAAACAGACACAAAAACGGACACAAAAACAGACGCAAAAATGGACACAAAAAAAGACGCAAAAACGGACGCAAAAATGGACACAAAAATGGAACCAAAAACGAACATAAAAATGGATGCAAAAATGACGCAATAAATGGACGCAAAAATGGACGCAAAAATGGACGCAAAAACGGATGCAAAAACAGACGCAAAAATGGACACAAAAACAGACGCAAAAATGGACGCAAAAACAGACACAAAAACGGACACAAAAACAGACGCAAAAACGGACACAAAAATGGACGCAAAAACGGACACAAAAACGGACACAAAAACGAACGCAAAAACAGACGCAAAAATGGATGCAAAAATGGATGCAAAAACGGACACAAAAATGGACGCAAAAATGGACGCAAAAACTGATGCAAAAATGGCCGCAAAAATGGACACAAAAACGGACGCAAAAATGGACGCAAAAATGGACGCAAAAACGTACGCAAAAACTGACACAAAACGAACGCAAAAACGTACGCAAAAACGGACGCAAAAATGGACACAAAAACAGACGCAAAAATGGATGCAAAAATGGACGCAAAAACGAACACAAAAACGGACACAAAAAACAGGCACAAAAATGGACGCAAAAATGGACACAAAAAATGGGACGCAAAAACAGACACAAAAACGGACACAAAAACAGACGCAAAAACGGACACAAAAATGGACGCAAAAACGGACACAAAAACGGACACAAAAACGAACGCAAAAACAGACGCAAAAATGGATGCAAAATGGATGCAAAAACGGACACAAAAATGGACGCAAAAACTGATGCAAAAATGGCCGCAAAAATGGACACAAAAATGGACGCAAAAATGGACGCAAAAACGTACGCAAAAACTGACACAAAAACGAACGCAAAAACGGACACAAAAATGGACGCAAAACGGACACAAAAACGGACACAAAAACGAACGCAAAAACAGACGCAAAAATGGATGCAAAAATGGATGCAAAAACGGACACAAAAATGGACGCAAAAATGGACGCAAAAACTGATGCAAAAATGGCCGCAAAATGGACACAAAAACGGACGCAAAAATGGACGCAAAAATGGACGCAAAAACGTACGCAAAAACTGACACAAAAACGAACGCAAAAAACGTACGCAAAAACGGACGCAAAAATGGACACAAAAACAGACGCAAAAATGGATGCAAAAATGGACGCAAAAACGAACACAAAACGGACACAAAAAACAGGCACAAAAATGGACGCAAAAATGGACACAAAAAATGGACGCAAAAACAGACACAAAAACGGACACAAAAACAGACGCAAAAACGGACACAAAAATGGACGCAAAAACGGACACAAAAACGGACACAAAAACGAACGCAAAAACAGACGCAAAAATGGATGCAAAAATGGATGCAAAAACGGACACAAAAATGGACGCAAAAACTGATGCAAAAATGGCCGCAAAAATGGACACAAAAATGGACGCAAAAATGGACGCAAAAACGTACGCAAAAACTGACACAAAAACGAACGCAAAAACGTACGCAAAAACGGACGCAAAAATGGACACAAAAACAGACGCAAAAATGGATGCAAAAATGGACGCAAAAACGAACACAAAAACGGACACAAAAAACAGGCACAAAAATGGACGCAAAAATGGACACAAAAAATGGACGCAAAAATGGACACAAAAACAGACACAAAAACGGACGCAAAAATGGACGCAAAAACGGACGCAAAAACGGATGCAAAAACGGATGCAAAAACGGATGCAAAAATGGACGCAAAAACAGACGCAAAAATGGACACAAAAAAAGACGCAAAAACGGACGCAAAAATGGACACAAAAATGGAACCAAAAACGAACATAAAAATGGATGCAAAAATGACGCAATAAATGGACGCAAAAATGGACACAAAAATGGACGCAAAAATGGACGCAAAAACGGATGCAAAAACAGACGCAAAAATGGACACAAAAACAGACGCAAAAATGGACGCAAAAACAGACACAAAAACGGACACAAAAACAGACGCAAAAACGGACACAAAAATGGACGCAAAAACGGACACAAAAACGGACACAAAAACGAACGCAAAAACAGACGCAAAAATGGATGCAAAAATGGATGCAAAAACGGACACAAAAATGGACGCAAAAATGGACGCAAAAACTGATGCAAAAATGGCCGCAAAAATGGACACAAAAACGGACGCAAAAATGGACGCAAAAATGGACGCAAAAACGTACGCAAAAACTGACACAAAAACGAACGCAAAAACGTACGCAAAAACGGACGCAAAAATGGACACAAAAACAGACGCAAAAATGGATGCAAAAATGGACGCAAAAACGAACACAAAAACGGACACAAAAAACAGGCACAAAAATGGACGCAAAAATGGACACAAAAAATGGACGCAAAAACAGACACAAAAACGGACACAAAAACAGACGCAAAAACGGACACAAAAATGGACGCAAAAACGGACACAAAAACGGACACAAAAACGAACGCAAAAACAGACGCAAAAATGGATGCAAAAATGGATGCAAAAACGGACACAAAAATGGACGCAAAAACTGATGCAAAAATGGCCGCAAAAATGGACACAAAAATGGACGCAAAAATGGACGCAAAAATGGACGCAAAAACGTACGCAAAAACTGACACAAAAACGAACGCAAAAACGTACGCAAAAACGGACGCAAAAATGGACACAAAAACAGACGCAAAAATGGATGCAAAAATGGACGCAAAAACGAACACAAAAACGGACACAAAAAACAGGCACAAAAATGGACGCAAAAATGGACACAAAAAATGGACGCAAAAATGGACACAAAAACAGACACAAAAACGGACGCAAAAATGGACGCAAAAACGGACGCAAAAACGGATGCAAAAACGGATGCAAAAACGGATGCAAAAATGGACGCAAAAACAGACGCAAAAATGGACACAAAAAAAGACGCAAAAACGGACGCAAAAATGGACACAAAAATGGAACCAAAAACGAACATAAAAATGGATGCAAAAATGACGCAATAAATGGACGCAAAAATGGACGCAAAAATGGACGCAAAAACGGATGCAAAAACAGACGCAAAAATGGACACAAAAACAGACGCAAAAATGGACGCAAAAACAGACACAAAAACGGACACAAAAACAGACGCAAAAACGGACACAAAAATGGACGCAAAAACGGACACAAAAACGGACACAAAAACGAACGCAAAAACAGACGCAAAAATGGATGCAAAAATGGATGCAAAAACGGACACAAAAATGGACGCAAAAATGGACGCAAAAACTGATGCAAAAATGGCCGCAAAAATGGACACAAAAACGGACGCAAAAATGGACGCAAAAATGGACGCAAAAACGTACGCAAAAACTGACACAAAAACGAACGCAAAAACGTACGCAAAAACGGACGCAAAAATGGACACAAAAACAGACGCAAAAATGGATGCAAAAATGGACGCAAAAACGAACACAAAAACGGACACAAAAAACAGGCACAAAAATGGACGCAAAAATGGACACAAAAAATGGACGCAAAAATGGACACAAAAACAGACACAAAAACGGACGCAAAAATGGACGCAAAAACGGACGCAAAAACGGATGCAAAAACGGATGCAAAAACGGATGCAAAAATGGACGCAAAAACAGACGCAAAAATGGACACAAAAAAAGACGCAAAAATGGACGCAAAAATGGACACAAAAATGGAACCAAAAACGAACATAAAAATGGATGCAAAAATGACGCAATAAATGGACGCAAAAATGGACACAAAAATGGACGCAAAAATGGACGCAAAAACGGATGCAAAAACAGACGCAAAAATGGACACAAAAACAGACGCAAAAATGGACGCAAAAACAGACACAAAAACGGACACAAAAACAGACGCAAAAACGGACACAAAAATGGACGCAAAAACGAACACAAAAACGGACACAAAAACGAACGCAAAAACAGACGCAAAAATGGATGCAAAAATGGATGCAAAAACGGACACAAAAATGGACGCAAAAATGGACGCAAAAACTGATGCAAAAATGGCCGCAAAAATGGACACAAAAACGGACGCAAAAATGGACGCAAAAATGGACGCAAAAACGTACGCAAAAACTGACACAAAAACGAACGCAAAAACGTACGCAAAAACGGACGCAAAAATGGACACAAAAACAGACGCAAAAATGGATGCAAAAATGGACGCAAAAACGAACACAAAAACGGACACAAAAAACAGGCACAAAAATGGACGCAAAAATGGACACAAAAAATGGACGCAAAAATGGACACAAAAACAGACACAAAAACGGACGCAAAAATGGACGCAAAAACGGATGCAAAAACGGATGCAAAAACGGATGCAAAAATGGACGCAAAAACAGACGCAAAAATGGACACAAAAAAAGACGCAAAAACGGACGCAAAAATGGACACAAAAATGGAACCAAAAACGAACATAAAAATGGATGCAAAAATGACGCAATAAATGGACGCAAAAATGGACACAAAAATGGACGCAAAAATGGACGCAAAAACGGATGCAAAAACAGACGCAAAAATGGACACAAAAACAGACGCAAAAATGGACGCAAAAACAGACACAAAAACGGACACAAAAACAGACGCAAAAACGGACACAAAAATGGACGGAAAAACGGACACAAAAACGGACACAAAAACGAACGCAAAAACAGACGCAAAAATGGATGCAAAAATGGATGCAAAAACGGACACAAAAATGGACGCAAAAATGGACGCAAAAACTGATGCAAAAATGGCCGCAAAAATGGACACAAAAACGGACGCAAAAATGGACGCAAAAATGGACGCAAAAACGTACGCAAAAACTGACACAAAAACGAACGCAAAAACGTACGCAAAAACGGACGCAAAAATGGACACAAAAACAGACGCAAAAATGGATGCAAAAATGGACGCAAAAACGAACACAAAAACGGACACAAAAAACAGGCACAAAAATGGACGCAAAAACAGACACAAAAACGGACGCAAAAATGGACGCAAAAACTGATGCAAAAATGGCCGCAAAAATGGACACAAAAACGGACGCAAAAATGGACGCAAAAATGGACGCAAAAACGTACGCAAAAACTGACACAAAAACGAACGCAAAAACGTACGCAAAAACGGACGCAAAAATGGACACAAAAACAGACGCAAAAATGGATGCAAAAATGGACGCAAAAACGAACACAAAAACGGACACAAAAAACAGGCACAAAAATGGACGCAAAAACAGACACAAAAACGGACGCAAAAATGGACGCAAAAACTGATGCAAAAATGGCCGCAAAAATGGACACAAAAACGGACGCAAAAATGGACGCAAAAATGGACGCAAAAACGTACGCAAAAACTGACACAAAAACGAACGCAAAAACGTACGCAAAAACGGACGCAAAAATGGACACAAAAACACGCAAAAATGGATGCAAAAATGGACGCAAAAACGAACACAAAAACGGACTCAAAAAACAGGCACAAAAATGGACGCAAAAACAGACACAAAAACGGACGCAAAAATGGACGCAAAAACTGATGCAAAAATGGCCGCAAAAATGGACACAAAAACGGACGCAAAAATGGACGCAAAAATGGACGCAAAAACGTACGCAAAAACTGACACAAAAACGAACGCAAAAACGTACGCAAAAACGGACGCAAAAATGGACACAAAAACAGACGCAAAAATGGATGCAAAAATGGACGCAAAAACGAACACAAAAACGGACACAAAAAACAGACACAAAAACGGACGCAAAAATGCACTGTATGTCCGTTTCCATCCGTTTGTCATCTGTTCTGTTTTTTCTTTACAGAAGAAGGTCTTTTTTCCATTCAAAAGAACGGACGCGGACATTCATTTCAGGGGCGGTTTGGGAATTGAAATCGCACCTGAAATTGCGCACAAGTCGCAGCGGTGTGACCGGTCGCCATTTGCGCCACTTTGAAATCACACCCGTGTGACCGGCAATTGCAACCCGGTGAAATTGGCATGCGATTTGGAAGTCGCATGCCATGCAAGTCGCACACCCTATTGTCTGCAATGACAGCTTTATTGTGACCGGGGCGATAGTCGCCGGTCACACTGGCTGCGATTTGTGTGCAATTTCAGCGCGATTTCTGAAGACTTTATTGCGACTTGTGAAGATTTTCAACGATTTCTTGCGATTTGCAGAGCGATTTCCATTCTATGAATCTGAAATCGCAACAAAAATGCAGAAAAGAAAACACAAGAATGACTTTAGAAATCGCGCCGCAGCAAATCGCACGTGTTGAGACACCGACATTTAGCACCTGGTCACATCGGGTGCAATTTGGCATGCGATTTGGTTCACGACCGAATGCGATTTCAGAGTGGTGCGAATGGTCCCATTTAGCTATGGTTCACGACCAAAAGTGAATTCAAAGTGGTGCAATATTGTCCCATTTAGAACTGGTTCATGACCGAATGCGATTTTATTGCGGCTCGCGACTTCATTTAACAGAAGTCCATACCATCTCTGTGCTTCTCTATGCAATCCAGGCAGATCATGGCGGGTGGGAGGAGCTGGGAGGGGGCTGAAAGCAGCGCCCTCTAGTGGTTCCTCTAGTCATGAAAGGTTCCTCCGGAGTACTCCTCCCAAGAGCCCTCAGTCCTGATGCAATCGGTGGGCGGAGTTATACAAATATAAGAATGCCTAGGTGGGTAGGTATCAATCTGAAGGAATGGGTGTTCCCAGACGCAATGTATTTGCATAAGTCACACCCCCATGTGATGCTGAGCCTACATGGCTGAAAGCTGAAATCCAATGAATGAAAGGGGCGGGGCCAGGGCCAGTCAGGCCGGGGAGGAAAGCGCTAGATGATGCTGGATGTCCTCCAGCCAGGAAATGGGGCGGAGCTCTGTGTGACTGGCTGCAGCTTCTAATGAATACCCTCCCAGTGTGCAGTGACATCAGAGGAAGCCGTTCCAGTCCAGGGGAGGAGTCAGTACACCTGTGCAAGACTGAAGGGGAGGAGCCGGTACACCTGTGCAAGACTGAAGGGGAGGAGCCGGTACACCTGTGCAAGACTGAAGGGGAGGAGCAGGTACACCTGTGCAAGACTGAAGGGGAGGAGCCGGTACGCCTGTGCAAGACTGAAGGGGAGGAGCCGGTACACCTGTGCAAGACTGAAGGGGAGGTGCCGGTACACCTGTGCAAGACTGAAGGGGAGGAGCCCGTACACCTGTGCAAGACTGAAGGGGAGGAGCCGGTACACCTGTGCAAGACTGAAGGGGAGGAGCCGGTACACATGTGCAAGAGTGAAGGGGAGGAGCCGGTACACCTGTGCCAGACTGAAGGGGAGGAGCCGGTACACCTGTGCCAGACTGAAGGGGAGGAGCCGGTACACCTGTGCCAGACTGGAGGGGAGGAGCCGGTTGTAATGAAAGCATCACATTGTAGTAATAATTACTGATGTGGAAATCTCATGGCTGGGCTACGTTACACAGTGAGCATGCTCACGATGGAAGCCCCTCCCACTGCTAGGTGTAATTTTGCCACACCCAAAGTTCACTCAACTAGCCTTAATAATTCTCTGAGTGCCCCCCCACAGGTGACACCCCCCCCCCACGGTTGACCCCCCCTTTGCTCAGTTAAAAAAATAATATATATTTACCGCCCTGAGACAGATAGGCAGTTTTTGTCTGTGCTTCTCTATGCAATGCAGGCAGATTGTGGCTGGTGGGAGGGGCCGGCTGGGGGCCCTAGTTTCCTGAATACATCCCAGCGTCCTTCCTCAGTCCTGGTGCAATCAGTGGACTGGCTCCTGGAAGGGCTCCTTTCCCAATTTACTACATACCATATTGTAGTCCTGGTGATGTCATCACTGGGTCTCTGTGCTTTTCTAGGCAACACAGGCAGATCGTGGCTGGTGGGAGGGGCTGGCAGGGGGTTGTACTGAAAACATTGCAGCACCCTGCCTCAGCACTCCTCTGTGGCAGTGGGCAGGCTTACGGGAGGAGTTATGCAAATATCAAATGGATGGGTGCCAGCAGAAGCAGAACGCCCTCCATGATTGGAAGAAATGATGACACATCATCTGGAAGAGTGGGCGTTCCTAGGAGGGCTGTATTTGCATAGGTAACGCCCACATGTGGTGCTGAACATCCATGATTGGAAGAATTGATGACACATCAACCCTGATGAGAGCAGTGGGAGGAGTTATGCAAATATCAAACTGCCCGGGTGGGAGTCTGGAGGGAGTGGGCGTTCCTAGGCGGGCTGTATTTGCATAGGTAACGCCCACATGTGGTGCTGAGCTTCCATGATTGAAAGAACTGAAATCCAATGAATGAAAAAAGGGCGGGGCAGGCTGGGGAGGAAAGCGCTAGACGATGCTGGACGTCCTCCAGCCAGAAAATGAGGCGCTCTCTCTGACTTCTAATGCACAGAAGCAGCACCTGCGATGTTTTACATCTGGGATGTCGGGTTTTGGAGGCGTTTTTGCGAGCGATTTTTTGCACTATTTCGCATGTTTTCCGTACAGCGTTTTTTAGGCGTTTTTAAGGTTTGGCATTTTTTTTTTAGATGATAGAAAAAAATATAATTTTTATTAATTATTATTAATTTGTGTTTTTTTTTTTAAGGGTTCGGGGTTAATTATTATTTATTATTACATAGCTTTCATTTTTTGTATTCATTTATTTATGATTATTTTAACTTATTTGTGTATTTATTATTTATTTTTACATTTACTTATTCATTTAATATTATTATTATTCATTTTTTGTTGTTTTTTTTTTTTGTTAGGGCACGGGGTAGAGTTCAGGTTAGGTTAGGTTTGCGGTAAGGGTTAATATGTTATTTATTCCCTTTTTCATTCACTTATTTTATTTATTTATTTTTGTTAGGGTGTTAATAATAATAATAATAACAATAATATTAAATTAATAAATAAATGTAAAATAAATACACAAATAAGGTAAAATAATCAAAAATAAATGAATACAAAAAATTAAAGCTATGTAATAATAAATAATATTTAACCCCGAACCCTTAAAAAAAAAAACACAAATTAATAATAATAATAATTTAAAAATTCATTAATATTTGTTTATTTTATGTTAGGGTGTTTATTTTTTTTTATTATTATTATTAATTTGTGTTTTTTTTTTTTAAGGGTTCGGGGTTAAATGTTATTTATTATTACATAGCTTTCATTTTTTGTATTCATTTATTTATGATTATTTTAACTTATTTGTGTATTTATTATTTATTTTTACATTTACTTATTCATTTAATATTATTATTATTCATTTTTTGTTGTTTTTTTTTTTTTTGTTAGGGCACGGGGTAGAGTTCAGGTTAGGTTAGGTTTGCGGTAAGGGTTAATATGTTATTTATTCCCTTTTTTTATTCACTTATTTTATTTATTTATTTTTGTTAGGGTGTTAATAATAATAATAATAACAATAATATTAAATTAATAAATAAATGTAAAATAAATACACAAATAAGGTAAAATAATCATAAATAAATGAATACAAAAAATTAAAGCTATGTAATAATAAATAATATTTAACCCCGAACCCTTAAAAAAAAAAACACAAATTAATAATAATAATAATTTAAAAATTCATTAATATTTGTTTATTTTATATTAGGGTGTTTATTTTTTTTTATTATTATTATTAATTTGTGTTTTTTTTTTTTAAGGGTTCGGGGTTAAATATTATTTATTATTACATAGCTTTAATTTTTTGTATTCATTTATTTATGATTATTTTAACTTATTTGTGTATTTATTATTTATTTTTACACTTACTTATTCATTTAATATTATTATTATTCATTTTTTGTTGTTTTTTTTTTTGTTAGGGCACGGGGTAGAGTTCAGGTTAGGTTAGGTTTGCGGTAAGAGTTAATATGTTATTTATTGCCTTTTTTTATTCACTTATTTTATTTATTTATTTTTGTTAGGGTGTTAATAATAATAATAATAATAACAATAATATTAAATTAATAAATAAATGTAAAATAAATACACAAATAAGGTAAAATAATCAAAAATAAATAAATACAAAAAATTAAAGCTATGTAATAATAAATAATATTTAACCCCGAACCCTTAAAAAAAAAAAACACAAATTAATAATAATAATAATTTAAAAATTCATTAATATTTGTTTATTTTATGTTAGGGTGTTTATTTTTTTTTTTATTATTATTATTAATTTGTGTTTTTTTTTTTAAGGGTTCGGGGTTAATTATTATTTATTATTACATAGCTTTCATTTTTTGTATTCATTTATTTATGATTATTTTAACTTATTTGTGTATTTATTATTTATTTTTACATTTACTTATTCATTTAATATTATTATTATTCATTTTTTGTTGTTTTTTTTTTGTTAGGGCACGGGGTAGAGTTCAGGTTAGGTTAGGTTTGCGGTAAGGGTTAATATGTTATTTATTCCCTTTTTTTATTCACTTATTTTATTTATTTATTTTTGTTAGGGTGTTAATAATAATAATAATAACAATAATATTAAATTAATAAATAAATGTAAAATAAATACACAAATAAGGTAAAATAATCATAAATAAATGAATACAAAAAATTAAAGCTATGTAATAATAAATAATATTTAACCCCGAACCCTTAAAAAAAAAAACACAAATTAATAATAATAATAATTTAAAAATTCATTAATATTTGTTTATTTTATATTAGGGTGTTTATTTTTTTTTATTATTATTATTAATTTGTGTTTTTTTTTTTTAAGGGTTCGGGGTTAAATATTATTTATTATTACATAGCTTTAATTTTTTGTATTCATTTATTTATGATTATTTTAACTTATTTGTGTATTTATTATTTATTTTTACACTTACTTATTCATTTAATATTATTATTATTCATTTTTTGTTGTTTTTTTTTTTGTTAGGGCACGGGGTAGAGTTCAGGTTAGGTTAGGTTTGCGGTAAGAGTTAATATGTTATTTATTGCCTTTTTTTATTCACTTATTTTATTTATTTATTTTTGTTAGGGTGTTAATAATAATAATAATAACAATAATATTAAATTAATAAATAAATGTAAAATAAATACACAAATAAGGTAAAATAATCAAAAATAAATAAATACAAAAAATTAAAGCTATGTAATAATAAATAATATTTAACCCCGAACCCTTAAAAAAAAAAACACAAATTAATAATAATAATTATTTAAAAATTCATTAATATTTGTTTATTTTATGTTAGGGTGTTTATTTTTTTTTATTATTATTATTATTAATTTGTGTTTTTTTTTTTAAGGGTTCGGGGTTAATTATTATTTATTATTACATAGCTTTAATTTTTTGTATTCATTTATTTATGATTATTTTAACTTATTTGTGTATTTATTATTTATTTTTACACTTACTTATTCATTTAATATTATTATTATTCATTTTTTGTTGTTTTTTTTTTTGTTAGGGCACGGGGTAGAGTTCAGGTTAGGTTAGGTTTGCGGTAAGGGTTAATATGTTATTTATTCCCTTTTTTTATTCACTTATTTTATTTATTTATTTTTGTTAGGGTGTTAATAATAATAATAATAACAATAATATTAAATTAATAAATAAATGTAAAATAAATACACAAATAAGGTAAAATTATCAAAAATAAATAAATACAAAAAATGAAAGCTATGTAATAATAAATAATATTTAACCCCGAACCCTTAAAAAAAAAACACAAATTAATAATAATAATAATTTAAAAATTCATTAATATTTGTTTATTTTATGTTAGGGTATTTATTTTTTTTTTTTTATTATTATTAATTTGTGTTTTTTTTTTTAAGGGTTCGGGGTTAATTATTATTTATTATTACATAGCTTTAATTTTTTGTATTAATTTATTTATGATTATTTTAACTTATTTGTGTATTTATTATTTATTTTTACATTTACTTATTCATTTAATATTATTATTATTCATTTTTTGTTGTTTTTTTTTTTTGTTAGGGCACGGGGTAGAGTTCAGGTTAGGTTAGGTTTGCGGTAAGGGTTAATATGTTATTTATTCCCTTTTTTTATTCACTTATTTTATTTATTTATTTTTGTTAGGGTGTTAATAATAATAATAATAACAATAATATTAAATTAATAAATAAATGTAAAATAAATACACAAATAAGGTAAAATAATCAAAAATAAATAAATACAAAAAATTAAAGCTATGTAATAATAAATAATATTTAACCCCGAACCCTTAAAAAAAAAAACACAAATTAATAATAATAATTATTTAAAAATTCATTAATATTTGTTTATTTTATGTTAGGGTGTTTATTTTTTTTTATTATTATTATTATTAATTTGTGTTTTTTTTTTAAGGGTTCGGGGTTAATTATTATTTATTATTACATAGCTTTAATTTTTTGTATTCATTTATTTATGATTATTTTAACTTATTTGTGTATTTATTATTTATTTTTACACTTACTTATTCATTTAATATTATTATTATTCATTTTTTGTTGTTTTTTTTTTTGTTAGGGCACGGGGTAGAGTTCAGGTTAGGTTAGGTTTGCGGTAAGGGTTAATATGTTATTTATTCCCTTTTTTTATTCACTTATTTTATTTATTTATTTTTGTTAGGGTGTTAATAATAATAATAATAACAATAATATTAAATTAATAAATAAATGTAAAATAAATACACAAATAAGGTAAAATAATCAAAAATAAATAAATACAAAAAATGAAAGCTATGTAATAATAAATAATATTTAACCCCGAACCCTTAAAAAAAAAACACAAATTAATAATAATAATAATAATTTAAAAATTCATTATTATTTGTTTATTTTATGTTAGGGTGTTTATTTTTTTTTTATTATTATTATTATTAATTTGTGTTTTTTTTTAAGGGTTCGGGGTTAATTATTATTTATTATTACATAGCTTTCATTTTTTGTATTAATTTATTTATGATTATTTTAACTTATTTGTGTATTTATTATTTATTTTTACATTTACTTATTCATTTAATATTATTATTATTCATTTTTTGTTGTTTTTTTTTTTTGTTAGGGCACGGGGTAGAGTTCAGGTTAGGTTAGGTTTGCGGTAAGGGTTAATATGTTATTTATTGCCTTTTTTTATTCACTTATTTTATTTATTTATTTTTGTTAGGGTGTTAATAATAATAATAATAACAATAATATTAAATTAATAAATAAATGTAAAATAAATACACAAATAAGGTAAAATAATCAAAAATAAATAAATACAAAAAATGAAAGCTATGTAATAATAAATAATATTTAACCCCGAACCCTTAAAAAAAAACACAAATTAATAATAATAATAATTTAAAAATTCATTATTATTTGTTTATTTTATGTTAGGGTGTTTATTTTTTTTTTTATTATTATTATTAATTTGTGTTTTTTTTTTTAAGGGTTCGGGGTTAATTATTATTTATTATTACATAGCTTTCATTTTTTGTATTCATTTATTTATGATTATTTTAACTTATTTGTGTATTTATTATTTATTTTTACATTTACTTATTCATTTAATATTATTATTATTCATTTTTTGTTGTTTTTTTTTTGTTAGGGCACGGGGTAGAGTTCAGGTTAGGTTAGGTTTGCGGTAAGGGTTAATATGTTATTTATTCCCTTTTTTTATTCACTTATTTTATTTATTTATTTTTGTTAGGGTGTTAATAATAATAATAATAACAATAATATTAAATTAATAAATAAATGTAAAATAAATACACAAATAAGGTAAAATTATCAAAAATAAATAAATACAAAAAATGAAAGCTATGTAATAATAAATAATATTTAACCCCGAACCCTTAAAAAAAAAACACAAATTAATAATAATATTAATTTAAAAATTCATTAATATTTGTTTATTTTATGTTAGGGTGTTTATTTTTTTTTTTTTTATTATTATTAATTTGTGTTTTTTTTTTTAAGGGTTCGGGGTTAATTATTATTTATTATTACATAGCTTTAATTTTTTGTATTAATTTATTTATGATTATTTTAACTTATTTGTGTATTTATTATTTATTTTTACATTTACTTATTCATTTAATATTATTATTATTCATTTTTTGTTGTTTTTTTTTTTTGTTAGGGCACGGGGTAGAGTTCAGGTTAGGTTAGGTTTGCGGTAAGGGTTAATATGTTATTTATTCCCTTTTTTTATTCACTTATTTTATTTATTTATTTTTGTTAGGGTGTTAATAATAATAATAATAACAATAATATTAAATTAATAAATAAATGTAAAATAAATACACAAATAAGGTAAAATAATCAAAAATAAATAAATACAAAAAATGAAAGCTATGTAATAATAAATAATATTTAACCCCGAACCCTTAAAAAAAAAACACAAATTAATAATAATAATAATAATTTAAAAATTCATTATTATTTGTTTATTTTATGTTAGGGTGTTTATTTTTTTTTTATTATTATTATTATTAATTTGTGTTTTTTTTTAAGGGTTCGGGGTTAATTATTATTTATTATTACATAGCTTTCATTTTTTGTATTAATTTATTTATGATTATTTTAACTTATTTGTGTATTTATTATTTATTTTTACATTTACTTATTCATTTAATATTATTATTATTCATTTTTTGTTGTTTTTTTTTTTGTTAGGGCACGGGGTAGAGTTCAGGTTAGGTTAGGTTTGCGGTAAGGGTTAATATGTTATTTATTGCCTTTTTTTATTCACTTATTTTATTTATTTATTTTTGTTAGGGTGTTAATAATAATAATAATAACAATAATATTAAATTAATAAATAAATGTAAAATAAATACACAAATAAGGTAAAATAATCAAAAATAAATAAATACAAAAAATGAAAGCTATGTAATAATAAATAATATTTAACCCCGAACCCTTAAAAAAAAACACAAATTAATAATAATAATAATTTAAAAATTCATTATTATTTGTTTATTTTATGTTAGGGTGTTTATTTTTTTTTTTATTATTATTATTAATTTGTGTTTTTTTTTTTAAGGGTTCGGGGTTAATTATTATTTATTATTACATAGCTTTCATTTTTTGTATTCATTTATTTATGATTATTTTAACTTATTTGTGTATTTATTATTTATTTTTACATTTACTTATTCATTTAATATTATTATTATTCATTTTTTGTTGTTTTTTTTTTGTTAGGGCACGGGGTAGAGTTCAGGTTAGGTTAGGTTTGCGGTAAGGGTTAATATGTTATTTATTCCCTTTTTTTATTCACTTATTTTATTTATTTATTTTTGTTAGGGTGTTAATAATAATAATAATAACAATAATATTAAATTAATAAATAAATGTAAAATAAATACACAAATAAGGTAAAATAATCAAAAATAAATAAATACAAAAAATTAAAGCTATGTAATAATAAATAATATTTAACCCCGAACCCTTAAAAAAAAAAACACAAATTAATAATAATAATAATTTAAAAATTCATTAATATTTGTTTATTTTATGTTAGGGTGTTTATTTTTTTTTATTATTATTATTATTATTAATTTGTGTTTTTTTTTTAATACATTAATATATATTAATACATAGCTTTAATTTTTTGTATTAATTTATTTATGATTATTTTAACTTATTTGTGTATTTATTATTTATTTTTACACTTACTTATTCATTTAATATTATTATTATTCATTTTTTGTTGTTTTTTTTTTGTTAGGGCACGGGGTAGAGTTCAGGTTAGGTTAGGTTTGCGGTAAGGGTTAATATGTTATTTATTCCCTTTTTTTATTCACTTATTTTATTTATTTATTTTTGTTAGGGTGTTAATAATAATAATAACAATAATATTAAATTAATAAATAAATGTAAAATAAATACACAAATAAGGTAAAATAATCAAAAATAAATAAATACAAAAAATGAAAGCTATGTAATAATAAATAATATTTAACCCCTAACCCCTCAAAAAAAACAAAAAAATTATTAATATTATTATTAATAATAATAATAATAATAATACATTCATTATTATTTGTTTATTTATTTTATGTTAGGGTGTTTATTTTTTATTATTATTATTCATTTTTTTTTTTTTTTTTTTAGGGCACAGGGTAGAGTTAAGGTTACGTTAAGTTTGGGGTAGGGGTTAATATGTTATTTATTGCCTTCTTTTTATTCACTTATTTTATTTATTTATTTTGTTAGGGTGTTAATAATAATAATAATAATAACAATAATAATAATAATATTAAATGAATAAGTAAATGTAAAATAAATACACAAATAAGTTAAAATATTCATAAATAAATAAATACAAAAAAAAATAAAGCTATGTAATAATAAATAATATTTAACCCCTAACCCTTCAAAAAAACAAACAAATTATTATTGTTATTAATAATAATATTAGTAAATTCATTATTATTTGTTTATTTTGTGTTAGGGTGTTTTTTTTTTATTTCTATTAATAATAATAATAACAATAATAATAATATTAAATGAATAAATAAATGTAAAATAAATACACAAATAAGTTAAAATAATCATAAATAAATAAAAAAAAATGAAAGCTATGAAATATTAAATAATATTTAACCCCTAACCCTTAAAAAAAAAAAAAATCATTATTATTAGATTATTTATTTTGTGTTATGGTGTTTATTTTTTATTATTATTATTATTATTATTATTATTAATAATAATAATAATAATTCCCCGCTTCAGTCGATCCTGAATACTGCGGCCAGACTCATTCACCTTTCCAACCCCTCCGTTTCCTCCACCCCCCTCTGCCAATCCCTCCACTGGCCTCCACTCAGTGTCCTCTACCCCCCTCTGCCAATCCCTCCACTGGCCTCCACTCAGTGTCCTCTACCCCCCTCTGCCAATCCCTCCTCTAGCCTCCACTCAGTGTCCTCTACCCCCCTCTGCCAATCCCTCCACTGGCTCCACCCACCTCTGCCAATCCCTCCACTGGCTCCACCCCCCTCTGCCAATCCCTCCACTGGCTCCACCCCCCTCTGCCAATCCCTCCACTGGCTCCACCCCTCTCTGCCAATCCCTCCACTGGCCTCCACTCAGTGTCCTCCATCCCTCTCTGCCAATCCCTCCACTGGCCTCCACTCAATGTCCTCCACCCCCCTCTGCCAATCCCTCCACTGGCCTCCACTCAGTGTCCTCCACCCCCCTCTGCCAATCCCTCCACTGGCCTCCACTCAGTGTCCTCCACCCCCCTCTGCCAATCCCTCCACTGGCCTCCATTCAGTGTCCTCCACCCCCCTCTGCCAGTCCCTCCACTGGCCTCCACTCAGTGTCCTCCACCCCTCTCTGCCAATCCCTCCACTGGCCTCCACTCAGTGTCCTCCACCCCTCTCTGCCAATCCCTCCACTGGCCTCCACTCAGTGTCCTCCACCCCTCTCTGCCAATCCCTCCACTGGCCTCCACTCAGTGTCCTCCACCCCTCTCTGCCAATCCCTCCACTGGCCTCCACTCAGTGTCCTCCATCCCTCTCTGCCAATCCCTCCACTGGCCTCCACTCAGTGTCCTCCGCCCCTCTCTGCCAATCCCTCCACTGGCCTCCACTCAGTGTCCTCCGCCCCTCTCTGCCAATCCCTCCACTGGCCTCCACTCAGTGTCCTCCACCCCCCTCTGCCAATCCCTCCACTGGCTTCCGATTGCGCAACGGATCAAATTCAAAATCCTAACACTGACGTACAAAGCCGTCCACCATACTGCCCCGAACTACATCACTGACCTAATATCCAAGTACCACCCAACACGCACACTCCGCTCCTCACAAGACCTCCTTCTCTCTAGTTCCCTGGTCTCCTCCTCCCATGCCCGCCTCCAGGACTTCTCCAGGGTGTCACCCATCCTCTGGAACTCCCTGCCCCAACCCATCAGATTATCACCTACTCTCCTCTCCTTTAGGCGCACCCTGAAAACCCATCTCTTCAGGGAAGCCTACCCCACCCCCTGCTAACCTGCCGACCTCCTCCACTCCTCCTACCACTCCATCCCCCACAGCTATCTCCTCCTGTACCACCATCCCCTCCCCCCTAGATTGTAAGCTCCAAGGATCAGGGCCCTCGATCCCCTCATGTATCACATTGTATTGGTATTGTTCTGTCACATGTTCTGTCCCCTCTGTAATGTACAGCGCTGAGCGAACTATCGGCGCTTTATAAATACTGTATAATAATAATAATAATAATATTAAATGAATAATATATAAATACAAAAAAATGAAAGCTATGAAATAATAAATAATATTTACCCCCTAACCCTTAAAAAAAATAAACAAATTATTATTAATAATAATAATAATATTATTAATAATAATAATAAATTCATTATTATTTGTTTATTTATTTTGTGTTAGGGTGTTTATTTTTTATTATTATTATTATTATTATTAATAATAATAATAATAATAATAACAATAATATTAATATTAAATGAATCAGTAAATGTAGAATAAATACACAAACAAGTTAAAATAATCATAAATAAATACAAAAAATGAAAGCTATGAAATAATAAATAATATTTACCCCCTAACCCTTCAAAAAAACAAACAAATTATTATTATTATTATTATTATTATTATTAATAATAATAATAATAATAATAATAAAATCATTATTATTTGTTTATTTATTTTGTGTTAGGGTGTTTATTTTTTATTATTATTATTATTATTATTATTAATAATAATAATAACAATAATAATAATATTAAATTAATCAGTAAATGTAAAATAAATACACAAATAAGTTAAAATAATCATAAATAAATAATAAATAAATACTAAAAAAAATGAAAGCTATGTAATAATAAATAATATTTAACCTCTAACCCTTCAAAAAAATAAACAAATTATTATTATTATTATTATTCATAATAATAATAATAATAATAATAAATTAATTATTATTTGTTTATTTATTTTGTGTTAGAGTGTTTATTTATTTATTTTTATTATTATTATTAATATTATGAATAATAATAACAATAATAATAATAATATTAACTGAATAAGTAAATGTAAAATAAATACACAAATAAGTTAAAATAATCATATATAAATAATAAATAAATAAAATGAAATGAAAGCTATGTAATATTAAATAATATTTAACCCCTAACCCTTCAAAAAAACAAGCAAATTAATAATAATAATATAATAATAATAATATTAATAATAAAAAAATTATTATTATTTGTTTATTTATTTTGTGTTAGGGTGTTTATTTATTATTATTATTATTAATAATAATAATAATAACAATAATAATATTAAATAAATAAGTAAATGTAAAATAAATACAAAAATAAGTTAAAATAATCATAAATACAAAAAATGAAAGCTATGTAATAATAAATAATATTTAACCCCTAACCCTTCAAAAAAAACAAACAAATTATTATTAATAATAATATAATAATAATAATTAAAAAAATCATTATTATTTATTTTGTGTTAGGGTGTTTTTGTTTTTTTTTTATTATTATTATTATTATTATTAATAATATTAACAATAATAATATTAAATGAATAAGTAAATGTAAAATAAATACACAAATAAGTGAAAATAATTATAAATAAATATTAAATACAT